>NC_057803.1:490699787-490713827 GCF_018294505.1 Triticum aestivum | reverse complement strand
CGGACGCCGGAGCTGCGGGTGCGGTGGCTGACCGGCACGTCCTGGGGCTCTGGCTTGACGGGGTGGAGGCTGGGAGAGCCGGTCGAGCAGCCGGACAAGGAGGAGGACGCTCCCGGATCCATGCGCCTCGGCGTCCATGAGCTCCGACGCCGGTGGGAGAAGGACGGGGGAGCGGGGTACTTCAGCCTGGGCGGGTTGCCGCCCTCGATGTACTCGTGGACGGCCTCCAGCATGCGGCCGGGCACGCCCCACCATCGGCGGCGGCCTTCGGAGTTAAGCCTCCCGGAGGGCACGATGCCGTTGGTGGCCTCGAGCTGCTCGGCGTGGCGGCGGCGGAAGTAGGGCTCCCACAGCGGGCTGTCGGGGACGTACCGTGGGCCTTCCCTCGCCGCCTGCGGCAGAGAGGCGCGAATACGCATGATCTCCGCATGCCGCGCCGTTCCAGTGGGCGGTGGTGGCACTGGGACCCCGCCGACGCTGATCCTCCACGCGCCAGGCACCCGCATGTCCGGCGGGACTCGGTACTCGGCTTCATAGAGGAGCCGAGCTTCGTCCTCGTGGAGGTGGTGGCGGTTGAAGCCGTTCGCCGCCGCACCGTCGCCTGGGAAGCGCTCGGCCATGGTTGAACTGGAATGGTGAGAGGAGAAGGAGGGACGGGGAGGAACGGGGCGTCGGCGGTGGAGAGTCTGTGCGTCACCGGCGCGCTGCGGGGCGGCTTATATAGGCGGAGGCGCCGCCCGTACGCGTGGCCGCCGTGTTACGCGTGGCGGGCGAGGGACGCGCAGCGCCCAGTTGCGCCGCCCGTGAGGCATCAATGAAGGAGGCTGATCGACGCGGCAGCGCGCGGCAGCTTTGGCATTGATTCGCCGCAGGAACCGAGGCAATGAGGACGACGAAGCGTCGAGAAGAGCCGAGTTGCTGCCAAGGAGGGCCCGCCGACTTTCGCGCCAAAAAAGGATTCGGCCGGCACCCCCAAGTGCCCCTGTCAAAACCGGCGGATCTCGGGTAGGGGGTCCCGAACTATGCTTCTAGGCGGATGGTAACAGGAGACAAGGGACACGATGTTTTTACCCAGGTTCGGGCCCTCTCGATGGAGGTAAAACCCTACTCCTGCTTGATTAATATTGATGATATGGGTAGTACAAGAGTAGATCTACCACAAGATCAAGGAGGCTAAAACCCTAGAAGCTAGCCTATGGTATGATTGTTGTATGATGAAGTTGTCCTACGGACTAGAACCCTCCGGTTTATATAGGCACCGGATAGGGTTAGGGTTACACAGAGTCGGTTACAATGGTAGGAGATCTTGAATATCCGCATCACCAAGCTTGCCTTCCACGCCAAGGAAAGTCCCATCCGGACGCGAGACGAAGTCTTCAATCTTCTATCTTCATAGTCCTGGAGTCCAGATGAGGGTATAGTCCGACTATCCGAACACCCCCTAATCCAGGACTCCCTCAGTAGCCCCCGAACCAGGCTTCAATGACGACGAGTCCGGCGCGCAGATTGTCTTCGGCATTGCAAGGCGGGTTCTTCTCCAAATTTTGTGTTCCTGTAGGAATAATGTCCGATTTTTGTAATGTAGCGCTCCTTGGCTTCCACGCCCAATAATGGCCATCTTCCACGTGTCAAACAAATGCGAAAAGCCGGGGCGTTTTTACATCCACACCCCTAGCCGCATAAACGAGCCGCCTATTTAACGAGATGGGGATTCAGATCCAAACCACACCTTCTCCTCTCCGCGAGTAATCATCAGAGCGCCTCCAGCAAAGGTCCATTCCAACATGGCCAGCCGTCGCAGCTCGTCCCCTCGCCCTTCCAGTCCTAAACCCGGAGACTGGGAGAGTTGCTTCGTCCCGCACAGCGAGTTAGTGTCGCTTCAGGCCAAGGGATTTCTCCCTCAGGCTTGTATGGTCCCGGTCCGAGCCGGACTCGCCACCTATAATGGCGGAAAACAAGCGGAGAGCACCCCCAAACCCTCTAAGGGAGAGCGGGTGTGCTTCGTCCCTTATCTAGTAAGGGGACTAGGATTTCCAGTTCATCCGTTTCTCCGGGGGCTTCTGGAGTTCTACGGCCTCCAGCTGCACAATCTCACGCCCGCCTCTATATTGCATATCGCGGGCTTCGTCGCCCTTTGCGAGCTATTTTTGGGTGTTGAGGCTCATTTCACGCTGTGGAAGAGGATATTCTGCCTGGTGCCCCGTTCTCAAAAGGGGTCTATATATCAAGTGGGCGGAGCCGAAGTGTGGCGCATCGCCGGGACCGGATACCTATCCGGGACCCCAAAGAAGGCGTCCGAGGACTGGCCTTTGGAATGGTTTTATATAGATGATGTCCCGCTACCGGACCCTATCCGGGTCGGTCTCCTTGATTTCAGCAATGCTCCATTAAAGAAACGCTTGAGCTGGCGTCCGCGGAGCTCTCAGAGAGAAAGCGACAGAGACGTCCTTTACCTGATGGGCCGGATAAGACTATTGGCTCATTCCGGACTAACCATGATTGGAGTCATGGCCGCATGCATCATGTGGGGGGTGCAGCCGCTTCAATATAGAGGCCACCCCATGTGGGATTTTAACGGGGAGGATGATGCCACCCGTTACGGCCGTAAGGGGCCAGCCTCAGCTGCCGCTCTAGTGAAGATCTTATCCTCTTTGTACAAGGGAGAAGAGGAGGAATTCCGCCACGTCAACCCACAGGGCGGATTTACTATGTACAACCCTCCAAGTTGGGTAAGTGGACAATTGTGCTTGCCCGTTTGTTTTATATTCCCATGATTAAATATATAGTCTAACGACTTCAACGCAGGAACTGCGTCAGGAGGTAAAGGATATAAACAGCCGTCCTCCACAGCCCAAGGATCCAGAACGGTCCCTCGATCCGGACTCCGAAGAGGATCCGGACATATCGGTGGAGCTTATTGACGGGGTGTTCCATCAGCTAAGCAAGGACAATACCTTGGTGGCCATTACGGCTGATTACCTAGGGTTAATCCCGGCCTCCCAGGTGACAGAGACCGGAGCCTCATCCCCTTGAGAAGGATTCCATTCTCACGTATTTCAGTTTTTCTGACGACAACCGCGTTTTGCAGGGGAGATTTCCGAGGCGGGAGGCCGAACCCGCGGCGGCTAGCCAACGAGGGGCCGTAGGGCCTCGTGGGGTAAAAAGGAATGTGGTCCAGACTGAGATGCCGGCGCAAAGGTATATCACACCCTCTTTTTCCCTGGTGTTATTCCTTTAGGGCATATTAACATTCATGCTATCTTCAGGACGAAGAAACCTTGCCGGACTATATCCGGAGAGGTTGCCAATCGCGCCTCCACCAGCCAGGCTCCAACATCTGGCCCGGAAGCGGAGGCGAGCACAAGGCGCACACCAGACGCTCCTCTGACAGAGGATGCAGATAGGTTTTCTGCCACGAATTCTGAGGTGGAGAGTGCCATGAACCACAGGCGTCGCCGGACAGTTCTTCGCGATGCTTGTTTCTCCCAAGAGGCGTTAGATGCCTTCAATTCGGGAGATGCGTACCTCCGTGCCGCTCAAAATGGTTTAGCCAGAGCCACAGAGCAGTATGTAAAAGACATACGGGTAAGAAAATTTTGGTCAAATATATATATATATACCAGTAGCCCCCAAGACTTGAAACAGTTAGAGTAACTAATTTAAGGATCATTTGTTATGCAGGTTCTTACAAAGAAGAATACCGTACTGTCCCAGGAGCTGAAAGAGTGCAAAGCCCAACTGGAGGCCGCACTAGCCGCGGCAGGGGAGCCCAAAGAGACACCCTCTGGTAAGATACACTTTGAAAGATTAGTATTTTGCGGCGTGGGTGCAAATCTGACAAATCATATTGCAGATGGTGCCGGACTCGATCCGGAGAGACAACAACTCTTACGCCGGCTAAAGGCCGGTGAGAGTATGCTGGCAAAGGTGAGGCGAGAGAAGAATGATCTTCAGGATGCCAACACCAAGCTGGACGTTGAACTTAGAGATGTTCGTGGCCAGCTGTCGGACTCCACTAAGGAGAATCAGCGGCTTCGACGCGGCATATATAGTAAGTGCTTAAGCGAATCTTTTGAAAAAAGAGTTTGGCGAGGAAGTCGACTAACAGAGTAATGTCTGTAGGTATGCTAACAGGTCGTCCTGCAGAGGAGATGCCCGGTTCTACGAGTGACCTTCTTCCCGAGCTATTGCAACTGCACGAGCGAGTTCAGCAGGCAATGCGAGGCGTTGCCCAAGCCTTATGGCCGTCCCACTCCATGCCCTAGGGCCTTGGAGAGCTTGCCGAAAAGCTTAAGGGAGCTCGGCGGCGCTTCCGGTTATGGAAGATATCGGCCTGCCGGCAAGGTGCTAGGGAGGCCTGGGCCATGGTGAAGACCCGGTTTACGAGGTCTGACCCGAACCACATGGCCGAAGTCGGACCTGTGGGGCCTGATGGGAAGGAGATCCCTGTAAGCTTAGTATACGGCCAAGTAGAATTGGCCGCAAAGTATTCCCAACAGGACTGTAAATTAGACAGCCTGTTAGATGGTATAGAAGAGGAATACAATCAGTCAGAGTGACTATGTAATTGTTAATTGACATGTGTAATGCCTTCTAGCCGGATTGTAGATCGTTTGTCATTACCGACCTTTTCGCTTCCACCTCGGGACCTGACGGTCCGGAGTGTGTCCGAATACCCTACCGGTTATGTACGAACCGGGGTATGCATGGAGACCAGGCGTAGGGGTCATTAGTGCTTTATCAGACAAGTGCCCAACTAGTTATGTTATATTACATGGTTAGTAAGAAACATCTTCGAGAGAGAATAGTTTCGTTAAGGGTTCCTTTCTCTGGGAGGCATGCCCTAAAGTGCATGTCCGGACTGCAAATGCAGGAAAATCATCTGGGGGCATGTATATAAATAAGTAAAAAAGGTTGTCTTTTAGTTCACCGGCCGAATATTCCCTTAAGAACGCTAGCTTTCGGCTTCACCCAGTCTGAGGTACACATCTGGCTGATCCGGCAGTAACAATTGCAGAGGTGCTCCCTTTACCGCCTAGACAAACAATCAGGAACGTAGGGTTAAGCACAGGAGCCAGGCAACCCAGCTTGGCCAAAACTTAAGTCATATCGATGCATATAATGGTGAAGAAAAGGTACATGCGGAAGTTTGACACATGTGTTGGGCGTGAAGCCCATATAAATAAGCTTCTGTTAAAGAAGCCCCCAGGTTTAATGGGCGCGGGTAGCGCGTCACTTAATGAGCCTTTAAGGGCTATAAGAGAAAAGAGGGGAAGGAGAGAAATGTAAGACAGAAAATGTAAAAAATGGACAGAGGAAGGAAACAAACACAGAGTCCGACGCTAGGCATAGAATCTTCGGAGACGGGCGGCGTTCCATGGGTTCGGCTCGAGTCGGTTATCCGACGCATCTCGCAGGCGGTACGCTCCACCAGTCAGGACTTGGTCGATTATGAATGGACCTTCCCACTTGGGCTTGAGTTTGTCCTTTTTCTTATCCGGCAGGCGTAGAACTAGTTCGCCAACATTGTAATTTTTGGCCCGTACTTCTCTGCTTTGATATCTTCGAGCCTGTTGTTGATAAAATGCGGAACGGGCTTTGGCCACATCACGCTCCTCCTCCAAGGTGTCCAAGTTGTCCTGCCGATCGAGCTCGGCTTCTCTTTCTTCGTACATGCGCACTCGAGGTGAGTCATGAATTATGTCGCATGGCAGAACTGCCTCTGCGCCGTACACCATAAAGAATGGTGTGTATCCGGTGGTGCGATTCGGCGTGGTCCGCAGTCCCCAGAGTACGGAGTCGAGCTCCTCGACCCAGTGCGTGTTAGATTCCTTGAGGGACCGCACTAGTCTGGGTTTAATTCCGCTCATGATAAAACCATTTGCACGTTCGACCTGGCCGTTAGTTTGTGGGTGATAGACGGAAGCATAGTCGAGCTTGATGCCCATGTTTTTGCACTAGAGTTTTACCTCGTCGGAGGTGAAGTTTGTGCCGTTATCAGTGATGATGCTGTGGGGGACGCCGTAACGGTGTACAACCCCGGATATGAAGTCTATCACAGGTCCGGATTCGGCTGTCTTAACAGGCTTAGCTTCTATCCATTTGGTGAACTTATCCACCATGACCAGTAAGTATTTTTTCTTGTGGGTTCCGCCTTTAAGGGGTCCAACCATGTCAAGCCCCCAGACCGCGAAGGGCCAAGTGATGGGGATAGTTCGGAGGGCGATGGGTGTCATATGGCTTTGGTTTGCAAAAAGCTGGCAACCGACGCATTTTTGGACCAAGTCCTGAGCGTCTGCTCGGGCCGTCGGCCAGTAAAAGCCCGTACGGAAAGCCTTGCTTACAAGGGACCGAGCTGCAGCGTGGTGGCCACCGAGTCCGGCGTGAATTTCAGCCAGCAAGTTCCGCCCTTCCTCTTCGGAGATGCACCTTTGAAGGACTCTGGTAGTGCTTTTCTTATAAATCTCTCCCTCGTGGACTTTATAGGCTTTAGATCGCCGCATTATGCAGCGTGCCTCGTTTTGGTCCTCTGGGAGTTCCTGCCTAGTAAGGTAGGCTAGGAATGGTTCTGTCCACGGGGCGATGACCGCCATTATTATGTGGGCTGAAGGTGTAATTTCGGTGGCAGAGCCTCCAGTTATGTCAGATTGTTCGGCGTCGAGTGGTGCGGTTCGGTCCGGGCTGTTATCTGCGGGTTCCCCCTCCCATGCTACGGATGGCTTGAACAGTCTTTCTGAAAAGATGTTGGGGGGGGGGACTGCATCGCGTTTTGCTCCAATGTGTGCCAGGATGTCCGCTGCCTGATTGTTTTCTCGGGCTATATGATGAAACTCCAACCCTTCAAACAGAGCTGACATTTTTAGGACGGTGTTGCGGTAAGCTGCCATTTTTGGATCCTTGTCATCGAAGTCTCTGTTTATTTGGGATATCGCGAGGTTTGAGTCCCCGCATACCTCTAGGCATTGAATGCCCATGGATACTGCCATCCGGAGACCATGTAGGAGGGCCTCATATTCGGCTGCATTGTTGGAGTCCGTGTGCATGATCTGGAGCACATATTGAACTGTGTCTCCTGTGGGGGACGTCAAGACGACGCCAGCCCCTAGTCCGGACAACATTTTGGAGCCGTCGAAATGCATGATCCAGTTTGAATATGTGTCATACTCTTTAGGGAGCTCGGCCTCCGTCCATTTTGCGACGAAGTCGGCCAAAACTTGCGATTTAATGGCTCGTTGTGGCTTATAGGTTATATCGAACGGGAGGAGCTCGATGGCCCATTTTGCGATCCGGCCCGTTGCGTCGCGGTTGTTGATAATATCGTTGAGTGGTACTTTCGAGGCTACTGTTATGGAACACTCTTGAAAGTAATATCGTAGCTTCCGGGGTGCCATGAATACCGCGTATGCAATCTTTTGATAATGCGGGTACCGCGATTTGCATGGAGTGAGGACAGTGGACACGTAGTAGACCGACCTTTGAAGGGGGAGTTTGTGTCCGTCCGTTTCCTGCTCGACGACGAGTACTGCGCTAACAACTTGATGGGTTGCTGTAATGTACAATAGCATTGGTTCGCCGGTGTTTGGCGCGGCCAGGACTGGGTTTGTTGCCAATATGGATTTTATTTCATCAAGTCCGGCCATGGCAGCATCCGTCCACTCGAAGTGTTCGGTGCACCGAAGGAGGCGATAAAGGGGCAGTGCCTTTTCTCCCAAGCGAGAGATAAAGCGGCTTAGAGCCGCCACGCATCCGGTTAATTTTTGTATTTGTTTGAGGTCCTTTGGGATATCCAGTTGTGACAAAGCTCGGATCTTGGCTGGATTTGCTTCAATTCCTCTACCAGATACAATGAAGCCCAAAAGCTTTCCGGCTGGAACGCCGAAGACGCATTTTTCCGGGTTGAGCTTGATGTCGTATTTTCGGAGGTTGTCGAATGTTAGCCTCAAGTCGTCTACTAGAGATTCGACATGTCTTGTTTTGACGACCACATCGTCCATGTACGCCTCCACTGTCTTGCCGATCTGGTTTGCCAGACATGTCTGAATCATGCGCTGATATGTTGCGCCGGCGTTTTTCAGCCCAAAGGGCATTGTGTTGAAGCAGAATGGGCCGTATGGTGTGATGAATGCTGTTGTGGCTTGGTCTGATTCTGCCATCTTAATTTGATGGTAACCGGAGTATGCGTCGAGGAAACACAGTGAATCGTGTCCCGCGGTGGCATCGATAATTTGATCGATACAGGGGAGGGGGAAGGGATCATTTGGGCAAGCCTTGTTAAGGTCTTTAAAATCGACACACAGGCGCCATGATTTGTCCTTCTTTGGTACTGTCGGTGTCAAAACCGGGGGATCTCGGGTAGTGGGTCCCGAACTGTGCGTCTAGGCCGGATGGTAACAGGAGGCAGGGGACACGATGTTTTACCCAGGTTCGGGCCCTCTTGATGGAGGTAAAACCCTACGTCCTGCTTGATTAACATTGATGATATGGGTAGTACAAGAGTAGATCTACCACGAGATCAAGGAGGCTAAACCCTAGAAGCTAGCCTATGGTATGATTGTTGTATATGGAGTTGATTGCCTACGGACTACAACCCTCCAGTTTATATAGACATCGGATAGGGTTAGGGTTACATAGAGTCGGTTACAATGGTAGGAGATCTTGAATATCCGCATCGCCAAGCTTGCCTTCCACGCCAAGGAAAGTCCCATCCGGACACGGGACGAAGTCTTCAATCTTGTATCTTCATAGTCCAGGAGTCCGGCTGAAGGTATAGTCCGGCTACCTGAGCACCCCCTAATCCAGGACTCCCTCAGTAGCCCCCGAACCAGGCTTCAATGATGACGAGTCCGGTGCACAGATTGTTCGGCATTGCAAGGCGGGTTCTTCTCCAAATCTTGTGTACCTGTAGGAATAATGTCCGATTTTTGTAATGTAGTGCTCCTCGGCTTCCACGCCCAATAATGGCCATCTTCCACGTGTCAAACGAATGCGAAAGCCCGGGGCGTTTTTACATCCACACCCCTAGCCGTATAAACGAGCCGCCTATTTAACGGGATGGGGATTTAGGTCCAAACCACATCTTCTCCTTTCCGCGAGTTATCATCAGAGCGCTTCCAGCAAAGGTCCATTCCAACATGACCAGCCGTCGCAGCTCCTCCCCTCGCCCCTACGGTCCCGAACCCGGGGACTGGGAGAGTTGCACCATCCCGCATAGCGAGTTAGTGTCGCTTCAGGCCAAGGGATTTCTCCCTCAGGCATACATGGTCCCGGTCCGAGCCGGTCTCACCACCTACAATGGCGGAAAACAAGCGGAGAGCACCCCCAATCCTTCTAAAGGAGAGCGGGTGTGCCTCGTCCCCTATCTAATAAGGGGACTGGGATTTCCAATTCATCCATTTCTCCGCGGGCTTCTGGAGTTCTACGGTCTCCAGCTGCACAATCTCACGCCCGCCTCCGTATTGCATATTGCGGGTTTCGTCGCCCTTTGCGAGCTATTTTTAGGCGTTGAGGCTCATTTCGCGCTGTGGAAGAGGTTATTCTGCCTGGTGCCCCGTTCTCAAGAGGGGTCTATATACCAAGTGGGCGGAGCCGAAGTATGGCGCATCGCCGGGACCAGATACCTATCCGGAACCCCAAAGAAGGCGTCCGAGGACTGGCCTTCGGAGTGGTTTTATATAGATGATGTCCCGCTACCGGACCCTATCCGGGTCGGTCTCCCTAAGTTCAACAGTGCTCCATTGAAGAAACGCTTGAGCTGGCGTCCGCGGAGCTCTCAGAGAGAAAGCGACAGAGACGTCCTTTACCTGATGGGCCGGATAAGACTGTTGGCTCATTCCGGACTAACCATGATTGGAGTCATGGCCACATGCATTATGCGGGGGGGTGCAGCCGCTTCAATATAGAGGCCACCCCATGTGGGATTTCAACGGGGAGGATGACGCCACACGTTACGGTCGTAAGGGGCCGGTCTCAGCCACCGCCTTAGTAAAGATCTTATCCTCTTTGTACAAGGGAGAAAAGGAGGAATTCCTCCGCGTCAACCCGCGGGCCGGATTCAGTATGTACGATCCTCCAAGTTGGGTAAGTGAACAATTGCGCTTGCCCGTTTGTTTTATACTCCCATGGTTAGATAGGTAGTCTAACGACTTCAATGCAGGAACTGCGATATGAGGTAAAGGATATAAGCAGCCGCCCTCCACAGCCCGAGGACCCAGAACGGTCCCTCAATCCGGACTCCGAAGAGGATCCGGACATATCGGTGGAGCTTATCGACGGGGTGTTCCATCAGCTAAGCAAGGACAATACCTTGGTAGCCATTACGGTGGATTACCCAGGGTTAATCCCGGCCTCCCAGGTGACAGAAACCGGGGTTTTATTCCCTTGAAAGAGATTCCACCGTCACGTAGCCCGGTGTTTCTGACGACAGCCATGTTTTGTAGGGGAGATTTCCGAGGCAGGAGGCCGAACCTGCGGCGGCTAGCCAACGAGGGGCCGCAGGGCCCCGTGGGGCAAAAAGGAATGAAGTCCGGACTGAGATGCCGGCGCAAAGGTATAGTGCACCCTCTGTTTCCCTGGAGTTATTCTGTCAGGGTATATTAACATTCGTGCTATCTTCAGAACGAAGAGACCTCGCCGGACTACATCCGGAGAGGTTGCCAATCGCGCCTCCACCAGCCAGGCTCCAATGTCTGGCCAGGAAGCGGAGGCGAGCACAAGGCGCGCACCGGACGCTCCTCCGACAGAGGATGCGGACAAGCTGTCTGCCACAAATTCTGAAGTGGAGAGTGCCATGAACCACAGGCGTCGCCGAACAATTCTACGCGACGCTTGTTTCTCCCAAGAGGCTTTAGATGCGTTTAATTCGGGAGATGCATACCTCCGTGCCGCTCAAAATGGTTTAGCCAGAGCCACGGAGCAGTATGTAAAAGACATACGGGTAAGTAAATTTTGGTTAAATATATATATATATATATGCCAGTAGCCCCCGAGACTTGAAGCAGTTAGAGCAACTAATTTAAGGATCATTTAATATGCAGCTTCTTACAGAGAAGAATACCGTACTGTCCCAGGAGCTGGAAAAGTGCAAGGCCCAACTAGAGGCCGCACTAGCCGCAGCAGGGGAGCCCAAAGAGACCCCCTCAGGTAAGATACACTTCGAAAGATTAGTATTGTGCGGTGTGGGTGCAAATCTGACAAATCATATTGCAGATGGCGCCGGACTAGATCCGGACAAGCAACAACTCTTACGCCGGCTAAAGGCCGGTGAGAGTATGTTGACAAAGGTGAGGCGAGAGAAGAATGATCTTCAGGATGCCAACACCAAGCTGGACGTCGAACTTAAAGATGTTCGTGGTCAGCTGTCGGACTCCATGAAGGAGAATCAGCGGCTTCGACGCGGCATTTTTAGTAAGTGCTTGAACGAACTTTGAAAAAAGAGTTCGGCGAGGAAGTTGACTAACAGAGTAATGTCTGTAGGTATGCTCATAGGTCGTCCTGCAGAGGAGATGCCCGGTTCTACGGGTGACCTTCTTCCCGAACTCTTGCAACTGCACAAGCGAATTCGGCAGGCGATGCGGGATATTGCCCAAGCCTTATGGCCTGCCCACTCCATGCCCAAGGACCTTGGAGAGCTTGCGGAGAAGCTGAAGGGAGCTCGGCGGCACTTCCGGTTGTGGAAGATATCGGCCTGCCGACAAGGCGCTAGGGAGGCCTGGGCCATGGTGAGGACCCATTTTATGAAGTCTGACCCAAACCACATGGCCAAGGTCGGACCAGTGGGGCCTGACGGGAAGGAGATCCCTGTAAGCTTAGTATACGACCAAGTAGAGTTGGCCGCGAAGTATTCCCAGCAGGACTGTAAATTAGACAGCCTGTTAGATGGTATAGAAGAGGAATACAATCAGTCAGAATGACTGTGTGATTTTGAATTGACATGTGTAATGCCTTCTAGCCGGATTGTAGATTGTTTGTCGTTGCCGACCTTTTCGCTTCAACCTCGGGACCTGACGGTCCGGAGTGTGTCCGAATACCCTAGCGGTTATATAAGAACCGGGGTATGCGTGGAGACCAGGCGTAGGGGTCATCAGTGCTTTATCAGACAAGTGCCCAACTAGTTATGTTATATTACATGGTTAGTAAGAAACATCTTCCAGAGAGAATAGTTCCGTTAAGGGTTCCTTTTGCTAGGAGGCATGCCCTAAGGTGCATGTCCGGACTGCGTGAAGAGACGCAGAAAAAAAAGGCATCCGGGGGCGCATAAAATGAGTTAAAAGATCATCTTTTATTTCACCGACCGAATATTCCCTTAAGAATGCTAGCTTTCGGCTTCACCCAGTCTGAGGTACACATCCGGCTGACCCGGCAGTAACAATCGCAGAGGTGCTCCCTTTACCACCTAGCCGAACAATCGGGAACGTAGGGGTAAGCACAGGAGCCAGGCAACCCAGCTTGGCCAAAACTTAAGTCATATCGATGCATATAATGGTGATGAAAAAAGGTTCATGCGCAAGTTTGACGCATGTGTTGGGCGTGAAGCCCGTATAAATAAGCTTCTGTTAAAGAAGCCCCCAGGTTTAATGAGCGCGAGTGGCGCGTCACTAGATGAGCCTTTAAGGGCTATGAAATAAAAAAATGGGAAGGAGAGAAATGTAAGACAGAGAAATACAAAAAGGGATGGACAGAGGAAGGAGACGAACACAGAGTTCGGCGCTAGGCATAGAATCTTCGGAGACGGGTGGCGTTCCACGGGTTCCGCTCGAGTCAGTTGTTCGACGCATCTCGCAGGCGGTACGCCCCGCCAGTCAGGACTTGGTCGATTATGAATGGACCTTCCCACTTGGGCTTGAGTTTGTCCTTTTTCTTATCTGGCAGGCGTAGAACTAGTTCGCCAACATTGTAATTTTTGGCCCGTACTTCTCTGCTTTGATATCTTCGGGCCTGCTGTTGATAAAATGCGGAACGGGCTTTTGCCACATCGCGCTCCTCCTTCAAGGCGTCCAAGTTGTCCTGCCAATCGATCTCGGCTTCTCTTTCTTCGTACATGCGCACTCTAGGTGAGTCATGAATTATGTCGCAGGGCAGAACTGCTTCTGCGCCGTACACCATAAAAATGGTGTGTACCCGGTGGTGCGATTTGGCGTGGTCCGCAGCCCCCATAGCACGGAGTCGAGCTCCTCTACCCAGTGCGTGTTAGATTCCTTGAGGGACCGCACCAGTCTGGGTTTGATGCCGCTCATGATAAGACCATTTGCGTGTTCGACCTGGCCATTGGTTTGTGGGTGATAGACGGAAGCATAATCGAGCTTGATGCCCATGTTTTTGCACCAGAGTTTTACCTCGTTGGTGGTAAAATTTGCACCGTTGTAGGTTATGATGCTGTGGGGGACGCCATAACGGTGTACAACCCCGGATATGAAGTCTATCACAGGTCCGGATTCGGCCGTTTTAACAGGCTTGGCTTCTATCCATTTGGTGAACTTATCCACCATGACCAGTAAGTATTTTTTCCTATGGGTTCCACCTTTAAGGGGTCCGACCATGTCAAGCCCCCAGACCGCAAAAGGCCAGGTGATGGGTATGGTTTGGAGTGCGGTGGGTGGCATATGGCTTTGGTTGGCAACCAGCGCATCGTTGGACTAGGCCCTGAGCGTCTGCTCGGGCTGTCGGCCAGTAAAAGCCTGTTCGGAAAGCCTTGCTAACGAGGGACCGAGCAGCAGCGCGGTAACCACCGAGTCCGGCATAAATTTCAGCCAGGAGGTTCCGCCCTTCCTCTTCGGAGATGCACCTTTGAAGGACTCCAATAGTGCTTTTCTTATAAAGTTCTCCCTCATGGACTCTGTAGGCCTTAGATCGCCGCACTATGCAGCGAGCCTCGTTTTGGTCCTCCGGGAGATCCTGCCTAGTAAGGTAGGCTAGGAATGGTTCTATCCACGGGGCGATAACCGCCATTATTACGTGGGCTGAAGGTGTAATTTCGTTGGCAGAGCCTCCAATTGTGTCAGATTGTTCGGCGTCGAGTGGTGCGGCTGGGTTCGGGCTATTATT
>NC_057803.1:490641841-490699369 GCF_018294505.1 Triticum aestivum | reverse complement strand
TGCTAGGACGTCCACTGCTTGATTGTTTTCTCGGGCTATATGGTGAAACTCCAGCCCTTCGAACCGAGCTGACATTTTTAGGACGGCGTCGCGGTAAGCTGCCATTTTTTGGGTCCTTGGCGTCGAAGTCTCCATTTATTTGGGATATCGTGAGGTTTGAATCCCCGCGTACCTCTAGGCGCTGGATACCCATGGATACTGCTATCCGGAGGCCATGTAGGAGGGCCTCATATTCGGCTGCATTGTTGGAATCCGTGTACATGATTTGGAGCACATATTGGACTGTGTCTCCTGTGGGGGACGTCAGGACGATGCCGGCCCCCAGTCCGGCCAACATTTTGGAGCCGTCGAAATGCATAATCCAATTTGAATATGTGCCGTACTCTTTAGGGAGCTCGGCCTCCGTCCATTCTGCGACGAAGTCGGCCAAAACTTGCGATTTAATAGCTCGCCGTGGCTTATAGGTTATATCGAACGGGAGAAGCTTGATGGCCCATTTTGCAATCCGGCCCGTTGCATCGCGGTTGTTGATAATATCGTTTAGTGGCACTTCCGAGGCTACTGTTATGGAACACTCTTGAAAGTAGTGTTGTAGCTTCCGGGATGCCATGAATACCGCGTATGCAATCTTTTGATAATGCGGGTACTGTGATTTGCATGGAGTGAGGACAATGGACACGTAGTAGACCGGCCTTTGAAGGGGGAATTTGTGTCCGTCCGTTTCCCGCTCGACAACAAGCACTGCGCTGACAACTTGGTGTGTTGCTGCAATGTACAATAACATTGGTTCGCCGGTGATTGGCGTGGCCAGGACTGGGTTTGTTGCCAATATGGCTTTTATTTCATCAAGTCCGTCCGTGGCGGCATCCGTCCACTCGAAGTGTTCGGTGCACCGAAGGAGGCGATAAAGGGGCAGTGCCTTTTCTCCCAAGCGGGAGATGAAGCGGCTTAAAGCCGCCACGCACCCGGTTAATTTTTGTATTTGCTTAAGGTCCTTTGGGACATCCAATTGTGACAAAGCTCGGATCTTGGCTGGGTTTGCTTCAATTCCTCTACCGGATACAATGAAGCCCAGGAGCTTTCCGGCTGGAACGCCGAAGACACATTTTTCTGGGTTGAGCTTGATGTCATATTGTCGGAGGTTATCAAATGTAAGCCTCAAGTCGTTTACTAGGGATTCGACATGTCTTGATTTGACGACCACATCATCCACATACGCCTCCACTGTTTTGCCGATCTGGTTTGCCAGACATGTCTGGATCATGCGCTGATATGTTGCGCCGGTGTTTTTCAGCCCGAAGGGCATTGTGTTGAAGCAGAATGGGCCGTATGGTGTGATGAATGCTGTTGCAGCTTGGTCTGATTCTGCCATCTTGATTTGATGGTAACCGAAGTATGCGTCGAGGAAACACAACAAATCGTGTCCTGCAGTGGCATCGATAATTTGATCGATGCGGGGGAGGGGGAAGGGATCCTTTGGGCAAGCCTTGTGAAGGTCTTTAAAATCAACACACAGGCGCCAGGATTTGTCCTTCTTTGGTACCATCACCAGGTTTGCTAGCCAGTCCGGATGTTTTATGTCTCTGATGAATCCGGCCTCCAATAGCTTGGCTAGCTCCTCTCCCATAGCCTGTCTCTTGGGTTCCGAAAAACGCCGAAGGGCTTGTTTGACAGGTTTAAATCCTTTTAGGATATTTAAGCTGTGTTCGGCCAACCTGCGTGGGATCCCTGGCATGTCTGAAGGGTGCCAGGCGAAGATGTCCCAGTTCTCTCGTAGGAACTCTCGCAGTGCGGCGTCTGCATCAGGGTTCAGTTGTGCCCCGATTGAAGCTGTTTTATTAGGGTCCATTGGATGGACCTGGAATTTTACTATTTCGTCGGCTGGCTTGAAGGATGTGGATTTGGATCTCTTATAGAGTATCACATCATCCCTGTTAACCGTGGAGCGCAACGCAGTCAGTTCCTCGGCCGCTAAGGCTTCGGATAGCGCCTCAAGGGCTAATGCGGCCGTCTTGTTTTCGGCACGGAGTGCTATGTCCGGATCACTAGCTAGAGTGATAATTCCATTCGGCCCGGGCATCTTAAGCTTCATGTAACCGTAATGGGGTATTACTTGGAAGATTGTGAATGCTTCCCGCCCTAGTAAAGCGTGATATCCGCTCTTAAATGGGGCCACCTGAAACGTGACTTCTTCGGACCTGTAATTATCCGGCGTGCCGAACACCACATCTAGTGTGATTTTTCCTGTGTAGCGCGCTTCCCGACTGGGGATTATTCCTCTAAAGGTTGTGCTGCTTCGCTCGACGCGGTTCTAGTCTATTTCCATTTTTTGAAGGGTTTCCTCATAAATGAGGTTCAGTCCGCTGCCTCCATCCATGAGCACCTTGGTGAGGCAAAAGCCGTCCACTATGGGACTGAGGACCAATGCGGCTGGTGCTCGGGCTGTTCGGAATCTGGGTTCATCACTTGCGTTGAAGGTAATGGCAGTGTCGCTCCATGGATTTATTGTTGTAACTTGATAGACTTCAGCGAGGCTGCGGAGTGTTCTTTTTTGCACATTGTTTGATGCAAAAGTCTCGAAGACTGTGAGAACGGTACTGGTGTCCTTGGGCTGGCTTTCTGCGGCCTCCGAAATTAAGAGGTCCTCGCCGATTTTGGCCACCTGCCGGAGTATCCAACATGCTCTAAGGCTGTGAGTTGGTGTGGCGTCCTCTGTACTGTGAATTCTACAAGGTCCATCAAGCCATCTTTCCAGTACGGTTCCATGCCCTGTAGAGGGTTTTGGCTTTTTGGTGTTTATCACGGGTGTCCTGTGATGATGCACCTCTTAGTTCGGACGGGATTACTATTCAAGGCCGGATTATCCCAAAAATTTATTTCGGTTTTCCAGGCGCTTTCCATCACACAGTATTTTTGTACTATGGACGCCAAGTCAGCGAAGCGTGTGATATCACGACGACTTACAGCGTTAAGGATTCCCTTGTCCGTGCAATTACCGCAAAAAAATGAGATTGCGTCTTCCTCGCGGCAATCCTTTATCCTGTTCATAACCAGGAGGACTCTGGCCCAGTAATGATGTACTGTTTCCTCGGGCCTCTGCCTAATTTGGGAGAGATCGCTTATGATTGGGTGGGCGGGTGTCGTTGAATCTGAAACCTCACCCAATCCAAGGTTCGGAGGCCGAAGAGTTTCCGAACTCTGAAGTTCGGATTCTTGGATGTTGTCCAGTGAATCTGGCCTGTTGCCTGATCCTAAGCTCAGGTCTTGAGTTATATCTCCCCCTCCGCGGGTATCCGGCTTGGAGGGGTCGGGAATTCGGACGTAGCTAGTCCTTAAATAGATGAAGGATCGCCGCACAACGTCTCTACCACGACAACGTGGTGGGTGACTTGGGAAGAGTTAATTTCTCTTAGATCGGGTTTAAGCCCAACCTGGTCGCAATCTGTAGCGACCCCCAGGGTGGCGATGCGATCCAAGAGCTCGTTTACGGAAGAGAGCTCCATTGGATCTAGTTGCTCGACGAGCTCCGAGCTGACGTGTAGGTTGCTTTTGATGACCCGAGAGGTCACCGTCGGCGCAACAGCCGAACAGGCGGTCATGAGGAAACCACCTACCCGGAGGGTTTGGCCAACAGCCAAGGCTCCCTTAGCCACGGCGCCGTCTTTAAAGACGGGAGGAGGCATCCTTCCTGATTGTGACGGCATAGAGGAACTCTCAATGAAAGCACCAATGTTGGTGTCAAAATCGGCGGATCTCGGGTAGTGGGTCCCGAACTGTGCGTCTAGGCCGGATGGTAATAGGAGGCAGGGGACACGATGTTTTACCCAGGTTCGGGCCCTCTTGATGGAGGTAAAACCCTACGTCCTGCTTGATTTATATTGATGATATGGGTAGTACAAGAGTAGATCTACCACAAGATCAAGGAGGCTAAACCCTAGAAGCTAGCCTATGGTATGATTGTTGTATATGGAGTTGATTGCCTACGGACTACAACCCTCCGGTTTATATAGACACCGGATAGGGTTAGGGTTACATAGAGTCAGTTACAATGGTAGGAGATCTTGAATATCCGCATCGCCAAGCTTGCCTTCCACGCCAAGGAAAGTCCCATCCGGACATGGGACGAAGTCTTCAATCTTGTATCTTCATAGTCCAGGAGTCCGGCTGAAGGTATAGTCCGGCTACCCGAACACCCCCTAATCCAGGACTCCCTCAGGTACCATCACCAAGTTTGCTAGCCAGTCCGGATGTTTTATGTCTCTAATGAATCCGGCCTCCAATAGCTTGGCTAGCTCCTCTCTAGCCTGTCTCTTGGGTTCGGAAAAACGCCTAAGGGCTTGTTTGGCAGGTTTGAATCCTTTTAGGATATTTAAGTTGTGTTCGGCCAGCCTGCGTGGGATTCCTGGCATGTCTGAAGGGTGCCAGGCGAAGATGTCCCAATTTTCACGTAGAAATTCTCGCAGTGCGGCGTCCGTATCAGGGTTTAATCGTGCCCCTATGGATGCTGTTTTGTTGGGGTCCGTTGGATGGACTTGGAACTTGACTATTTTGTCTGCTGGCTTAAAGGATGTGGACTTGGATCTCTTGTCGAGTATCACATCATCCCTGTTAACTGTGGAGCGTAGCGCAGTCAGTTCCTCAGCTACTAAGGCTTCGGATAGTGCCTCCAGGGCTAATGCGGCTGTCTTGTTTTCGGCGCGGAGTGCTATGTCCGGATCACTAGCGAGAGTGATAATACCGTTCGGCCCGGGCATCTTGAGCTTCATGTACCCATAATGGGGTATTGCTTGGAAAATTGTAAATGCTTCCCGCCCTAGTAGGGCGTGATATCCGCTGCTGAACGGGGCCACCTGAGATGTGACCTATTCGGATCTGTAATTATACGGCATGCCTAACACCACATCTAGTGTGATTTTTCCTGTGCAGCGCGCTTCCCGACTAGAGATTATTCCTCTAAAGGTTGTGCTGCTTCGCTCAACGCGGCTCCAGTCTAGTCCCATTTTTTGAAGAGTTTCCTCATAAATGAGGTTCAATCCGCTGCCTCCATCCATGAGTACCTTGGTGAGGCGAAAGGCGTCCACTATCGGACTGAGGACCAATGCGGCTGGTGCTCGGGCTGTTCGGAATTTAGGTTCATCACTTGCGTTGAAGGTAATAGCCGTGTCGCTCCATGGGTTTATTGTTGCTACTTGATAGACTTCGGCAAGGCTGCGGACTTTTCTTTTTCGCGTATTATTTGATGCGAAGGTCTCGAAGACTGTGAGAACGGTACTGGTGTCTCCGGGGTGGTTTTCTGTGGCCTCTGAAATTAAGAGGTCCTCACCAATTTTGGCCACCTACCGGAGTATCCAACATGCTCTAAGGCTGTGAGTTGGTGTGGCGTCCTCTGTACTATGAATTTTACAGGGTCCATCGAGCCATCTTTCCATTACGGTTCCATGCTCTGTAGAGGGTTTTGGTTTTTTGGTGTTTAACCCGGGTGTCTTATGATGATGCACCCTCTTAGTTCGGACGAGATTGCTATTCAAGGCCGGATTATCCCAAAATTTTATTTTGGTTTTCCAGGCACTTTCCATCACATAGTACTTTTGTACTATGGACGCCAAGTCAGCGAAGCGTGTAATATCACGACGACTTATGGCGTTAAGGATTCCCTCGTCCGTGCAATTACTGCAGAAGATTGATATTGCGTCTCCCTCACGGCAATCCTTTATCCTGTTCATAACCAGGAGGAATCTGGCCCAGTAATGATGTACTGTTTCCTCGGGCTTTTGCCTGATTTGGGAAAGATCGCTTATGTTCGGGTGGGCGGGTGGCGTTGATTCTGAAACCTCGCCCAATCTAAGATTCAGAGGCCGAAGAAGCTTCCGAACTCTGAGGTCCGGATTCTTGGATGTTGTCCAATGAGTCTAGCCCGTTGCCTGATTTTAAGCTCAGGTCTCGAGTTACATTCTCCCCTCCGTGGGTATCCGGCTTGGAGGTGTCAGGAATTCAGACATAACTAGTCCTTAAAATAGATGAAGGGTCGCTGCACTGCGCCTCTACCACAGCGACGTGGTGGGTGGCCTGGGGAGAGTTAATTTCTCTTAGATCGGGTTTAAGCCCAACCTGGTCGTAATCTGTAGTGACCCCCAGGGCGGCGATGCGATCCAAGAGCTCGTTTATGGAAGAGAGCTCCATTGAATCTAACTGCTCGGCGAGTTCCGAGCTGACGTGAAGATTGCTTTTGATGACCCGAGAGGTCATCGTCGGCGCAACAGCCGAACAGGCGGTCATGAGAAAACCGCCGAGCCGGAGAGTTTGGCCGACAGCCAAAGCTCCCTTAGCAATGGTGCCGTCTTTAAAGACGGGAAGAGGCATCCTTCCTGATTGCGACGACACAGAGGAACTCTCAATGAAAGCACCAATGTCGGTGTCAAAACCGGCGGATCTCGGGTAGGGGGTCCCGAACTGTGCGTCTAGGCAGATGGTAATAGGAGACAAGGGACACGATGTTTTTACCCAGGTTTGGGCCCTCTCGATGGAGGTAAAACCCTACTCCTGCTTGATTAATATTGATGATATGGGTAGTACAAGAGTAGATCTACCACGAGATCAAGGAGGCTAAAACCCTAGAAGCTAGCCTATGGTATGATTGTTGTATGATGAAGTTGTCCTACGGATTAGAACCCTCTGGTTTATATAGGCACCGGATAGAGTTAGGGTTACACAGAGTCGGTTACAATGGTAGGAGATCTTGAATATCCGCATCGCCAAGCTTGCCTTCCACGCCAAGGAAAGTCCCATCCGAACACGGGACGAAGTCTTCAATCTTGTATCTTCATAGTCCTGGAGTCCGGCTGAGGGTATAGTCCGACTATCCGAACACCCCTAATCCAGGACTCCCTCATCCCCCAGCACGCCGGGTTCGGCCTGGGTCCACCGGCGAAAAAAGGGCCTTTGGGGACGCGACTGGGCTGATTTTTCGGCTCTGGCGGCCGAAATATCACCTGGGGGGCTTGTTGGGGGCGCGGCTAGAGATGCTCTAAGACGCCGAAGAAGGAAACCATACAAGCCATCCACGAACCACGAACCCAACACACGTTCCGTATTCCAGATGTCGTCGATGCAGACCACAATCTGCATCCGCTCCTGGACTGCCTCCCAAGCTCTGTGCCAACACTGTAGCAAACACCGTCGCAACGGCGGAGCCCGAGGACACAGGTCAGCACGAGGATGTCGCCGCAGCCACACCATCCTTACTCGAACATACTGGTTTTCAAATCCATCCCCAACCATAGGACTGATGGCCTCTTTATTCAGCACCATCATCGCCGCTGCTGAAGCCAAGATGATGAACAACCTAAAAAATCTAGATTATGAGAGAGTAAAAATGATCCACGTACGTGGATCCGGCGACCCCCTCCCCCCTCACCACCGACGACAGAGGTCACCGTCGGAGGCGAGCCACTGGAGGACGACGCTGGAAGATTGGTCTCTCCCGGCAGCGGCTAGGATTCCAGCCGCCAAGACGAGAGGAAAAGAAAACGATACAGATGACAGTAGGTCTGAGCATCATTACTCAAAAATCGACTTAACTATTGCATCTTTCATTGACTTACCAAATAAATTAAGTCAATAAGTTATTACAAATAAAATACTAAAATTTATTTGGGTAGCTAAATCCAGGGCATGATTTGGTAATCATTTATTTACCCAATCACATTGACATGGACAGATAAATCAATTGCTAACGTACTAGAATCTTATAACCCGTTACAGTGGTGAATCAAGAAAGAAAATGAAAGGGGACTTGGGCGTGTGTTGGGTAGACATGTGTTGGGCTGGGCTAACATGTGGTTGGGCCGGACCATGAGACTAGTAGTAAAAAATTGCAGCCCTCGAGGGGGGGGGGGCGTCGACCCTATTAAAGCCCCTTAGTAGATTCGCCACTGCCTCATTGCAACACACGAGTAATATCTAGTACTCTAAACAAAAGCATAGAGGTCAAACTGATACATGGTGATAAAAAAGACAGGCGAGAGTGTACAAACGTCACTAACTCAAGGCCGAGCATGAGTACAGAAGTAGAAACACACCACCATGAATCATGACCACCAACTAGGAACAAAATTGCACCTCCTTGGGAAGCCATCGGATGCCATTGCACCGCACACGCGAAGCCATTGTCAGAGAGATCGTCCTCTTGCTCTATGCCGTGGAGCACTGATCCTGCTTGTGGACGGCGAGGAATGAGAATAATGAAAAGAAGGTCACGTATAAAAGGGAGGAGGCAAGCGAGACCGCCTCACGCTAGTGTCGAAGAAGCTTCAAGCCAGAATCAAAGCTTGCCCGAAGACGCTGTCACACTGCGACCGGAAGGTAGCTGACCTCCACTACAACACCCCCAAGAGAGAGACGATGCAATGCCTCACCACCACTGCGACCAAAACAACATACTAGAGTTTTCACCCAGAGAACCGACACGGTGAGGGGAGCCACAACGACGAGCCAAGAGGGATGCGACACCCATAGGCATCACCACCACCAGCACAGGAGCACAGAGCTTTATCTTGGAGTCTGACATGCGCCACATCAAGGTACCCAGCTGGTCACCCCAACCCGAGGGAATGACCACACCACCTGATCAAGGCCTCCAAGGCTCCGCTACCATCAAAGAAACGACAAGACCGAAATCACACCCGCAGCCACGCCCATATCCATCCACACAACTAAGGAGAGGGACACCACTAGTATGGTGGTACTCATAGTAGAGACACTAGCTCAACCTTACCATCCAGGGTCTCCACTAGTACATAATTGGACTTTGGAGGCGGCTTTGTTACTGTTGGAAATATGCCCTAGAGGCAATAATAAAGTTGTTATTATTATTTTCCTTAATCATGATAAAGGTTTATTATTTATGCTAGATTGTATTGACAGGAAACTTAAATACATGTGTGATACTGATAACCCACAAGTATAGGGGATCGCAACAGTTTTCAAGAGTAGAGTATTCAACCCAAATTTATTGATTCGACACAAGGGGAGCCAAAGAATATTATCGAGTATTAGCAGTTGAGTTGTCAATTCAACCACACCTGAAAGACTAAATATCTGCAGCAAAATATTTAGTAGCAAAGTAGTATGGAAGTGACGGTAACAGTGGCAAAAGTAACAGTAGTAGCTCTGTAGCGATTGTAACAGCAGTAGCAACAAAAGTAACTTAGCAAAGATCAATATGTGAAAAGCTCGTAGGCAATGGATCGACAATGATAATTGTGTTGGATGATATTCATGTAGCAGTCATAACCTAGAGTGACATAGAACTAGCTCCAATTCATTAATATAATGTAGGCATGTATTCAGTATATAGTCATACGTGCTTATGGAAAAGAATTTGCATGACATATTTTGTCCTACCCTCCCATGGCAGCGGGGTCCTAGTGGGAACTAAGGGATATTAAGGCCTCCTTTTAATAGAGAACCGGAACAAGGCATTTGCACTTAGTGAATACATGAACTCCTCAAACTACAACAATCACCAGAAAAAATCCCAATTATTGTCACCTTGGGGTATGTGGATCATAACTCATAAATAGGTGTCAACAACTTGCAAGATAGGATCAAGAACACAAATATATTCATGAAAATATAATAGGTTCATATCTGAAATCATGGCACTCGGGCCCTAGTGACTCATACGTCTCCAACGTATCTATAATTTTTTATTGTTCCATGCTGTTATATTATCATTCTTGGATGTTTTACAACCATTTTATAGCAACTTTATATCATTTTTTGGGACTAACCTATTGACATAGTGCTCAATGCCAGTTGCTGCTTTTGCTTGTTTTTTACTTCACAGAAAATCAATACCAAACGGAATCCAAACGCAGCGAAACTTTTTGGAGAATTTTTGTGGGCTAGAAGACACACGTTGGGCCAAAGAAGTACCAGAGGGGTGCCCCGAGGGGGGCACAACCCACCTGGGCGCACATGGGGGCCCAAGCACGCCCTGGTGGGTTGTGCCCACCATGGCGGCCTCCCAGACTGCCTCTTTGCTCTATAAATACCCCAATATTCCAGAAACCCTAGGAGAGTCAATGAAAATCAATTCCAGTCGCCGCAAGTTCCAGAAACCACAGATCCAATCTAGACACCATCACGGAGGGGTTCATCATCCTCATTAGTGCCTCTCCGATGATGCATGAGTAGTTCACTGTAGACCTACAGGTCCATAGTTAGTAGCTAGATGGCTTCCTCTCTCTCTCTCTCTCTTGATTCTCAATACAATGGTCTCTTGAAGATCTATTTGATGTAACTCTTTTTGCGGTGTGTTTGTTGGGATCCGATGAACTTTGAGTTTATGATCAGATCTATGTTTTTATCCATGAAAGTTATTTGAGTCTTTTGGTCTCGTATATGCATGATTACTAATAGCCTCATATTTCTTATTCGAATTTTTGGTTTAGTTAGGCCGACTAGATCGATTTTTCTTGCCATGGGAAGAGGTGCTTTGTGATGGGTTTGATCTTACGGTGCTCGATCCCAGTGACAGAAGGGGAAACGACACGTATGTATCGTTGCTATTAAGGATAACAAGACGGAGTCTATTCCTACATGAATAGATCTTGTCTACATCATGTCATCGTTCTTATTGCATTACTCCCTTTCTCCATGAACTTAATACACTAGATGCATGCTGGACAGCGGTCGATGTGTGGAGTAATAGTAGTAGATGCAGGCAGGAGTCGGTCTACTAATCTTGTATGTGATGCCTATATAATGATCATTGCCTGGATATCATCATGATTATTTGAAGTTTTATCAATTGCCCAACAGTAATTTGTGTACCCACCATATGCTATTCGAGAGAAGCCACTAGTGAAATCTACGGCGCCCATGTCTCTTCTTTATTATATTTGCCTTTAAGATCTATTTTTATTTTCTTTTATTTTCAAATCTATTAATCCAAAAATCTAAAAATACCTTGCTGCAATTTTTATTTATTTATTTTATCTCGCGTTCCCACAAGATCTATTTATCCAATCTACTACAATTTTTACCTATCTTTTACTAGGGAGGGATTGACAACCCCTCTTTTACGTGGGGTTGCAAGTATTTGTTTTTTGTGTGCAGGTGCCATTCACGTAGTGTTGCGTGGTTCTTCTACCGGTTCGATAACCTTGGTCTCATCACTGAGGGAAATACCTACCGTAGCTGTGCTGCATCATCCCTTCCTCTTTGGGGAAATACCGACGTAGTTCAAGCCGCATCAAAAAGAAATTCTAACGCCGTTGCCGGGGAGACATCATCAACATCTACCAGGTTCCTAATCACAAATCTCATCTCCTTGCAATTTACATTATTTGTCATTTGCCTCTCGTTTCCATCTCTCCCACTTTACAAAAATTTGGCATTTTATTCGTCCTCTTTTTCGTTCGCCGTTTTCTCATCAGATCTGTTTTTTGTGTGCGACCCTGCTTGCATAGTCATGATGCCTCAACAAAAATATTATGATGTTCCTTACCCCAATATTTTGCTTGAAATTGAGAAAAGTACTAAGGAATATATGACTACACAATTTGAGCACAAGAAATATTTTACCGAGGAACTTAAGGAACACTCTGTTGTGCTGGATGCTATAACAAAACAACTTGGTGATATTAGTAGAGAAGTTTGTAATCTCTAATCTAAGTATGCTTTTCCTAAAATTTTGCTAGGCAAAATACCCGATGCACAAGCTACCCTAGTAAATCAAATGGCTGCTAAACCAATCTTGCTAGAACATAAAAGTGATGAAGATCTTAAAATGATTGGTGTTTCTTATATTGATTCCTTGTTTAGTAAAATTAAGATTGATGAGAAAGGGACCGAATAAGAGTCAACTTTAGTTAGAAGGCGTCCCGATAATTTGCAGGGTGAAAATCTTGTTGAGAAAAATGATAAAAGTGGGTTTGGAGAGGTCAAAACTTTAACTAGTGATGTGCCCACTCTTTTGGATTACAAAGACTTTAATTATGATAATTGTTCCTTGGTTGATTGTATTTCTTTGTTGTAATCCAGATAAATTCACCCCATGCTTATGAAAAAAATAAAGCTTTTTACTAAACATATTGTTAATGCTATGATGAAAGCTTTGGAGGAAAAGTTGGAATTAGATATTTCAATTCCTAGAAAATTACATGAGGAATGGGAACCCACTATCAAATTCAAGATTAAAAATTATGAGTGTTCTGCTTTATGTGACTTGGGTGCTAGTGTTTCTACAATTCCAAAATCTTTATGTGATGTGCTTGGTCTTACCGATATTGAAGAATGTTCTTTAAATTTGCACTTGACAGATTCTACTATTAAAAAGCCTTTGGGAAGAATTAATGATGTTCTTATTCTTGAAAATAGGAATTATATGCCCATAGATTTTATTGTTCTTGATATTGATTGCAATCTGTCTTGTCCTATTATACTTGGTAGACCAACTTTACGTACTATTGGTGCCGTGATTGATATCAAAGAAGGCAATATTAAATTTTGATTTCCACTAAGGAAGGGCATGGAACACTTACCTAGAACAAGAATTAAGCCACCATATGAATCAACCATGAGGGCATCCTATGGATCTAGAAATAAAGATGACAATACTTAGATCTTTGCATTATGCCTAGTTAGGGGCATAAAACGATAGTGCTTGTTGAGAGGCAACCCAATGAATAAAATTTATTTTTATCTTTTCCTTTCTGTTCTTGAGTGTTTGCATAATTATGCTACTGTTATTATTGTATTTTTTATGCTTTAATTAGTGCTTGTGCCAAGCAAAGCCTTTGGGATCATGTTGGGTGATAGTTGATTTGATCTTGTTGAAAAACAGAAACTTTTGCGTACAGAAAAATAATTTTCATTTTTAACAGGAACGTGATAAAATCCTGAGTTTGTACACAAGATTTCTAAATAAATTATCCACGTTGTCCTAATTTTTTCAGAACTTTTGGAGTTACAGAAGTATTCGAAGTTTTCAGATTGTTACAGACTATTCTGTTTTTGATAGATT
This sequence comes from Triticum aestivum, assembly GCF_018294505.1. NCBI lineage: Eukaryota > Viridiplantae > Streptophyta > Magnoliopsida > Poales > Poaceae > Triticum > Triticum aestivum. The sequence continues at coordinate 490,686,339 of NC_057803.1, read as the reverse complement.
CTGTTTTATTTGCATTGTGTGCTTATTTCGATGAATCTGTGGTTTGTATTGGAGGGTATAAGCTATGGCAAAGTTGGAATACAATATATATAATGCAAAAAAATATGAATGGGTTTTCAATAGTACTTATAGTAGTGATTTGCTTTATTACACTAACGGATCTCACGAAGGTTTTGTTGAGTTTTGTGTGATTGAAGTTTTCAAGTTTTGGGTGAGATCATGATGGATGAAGGAATAAGGAGTAAGAAGAGCCTAAGCTTGGGGATGCCCCATGGCATCCCAATCCATTATCTAAAAGAGAAGCAAGCAACTAATTAAGCTTGGGGATGCCCGAGTGGCATCCCCCCTTTCTTCTAACGACCATCGACATTTTACTTGGAGCTATATTTTTATTCGTCACATATCATGAGTTTTGCTTGGAGCGTCTTGTATGATATGAGTCTTTACTTGTTTTTCTTTTTATTTTTAGTCATCTATCCTTGCTGGACACACCTAGTTGAGAGACAAAATTATGCTATGACTTGTTAGAATTGCTCTCTATGCTTCACTTAAATCTTTTTGAGCTATGGAATTGCTCTAGTGCTTCACTTATATGTTTTTGAGCATGGTGTGCTTTGTTATTTTTGAATAAATGGTCTCATGCTTAACTTAGATTTATTTGAGAGTTAGTATTTTTTTAGAAATTCTCTCATGCTTCACTTAAATTATTTTGAGAGAAGAAAAGTTTTATGCTCATGTTCTTCACCTAGATTTGTTTGAGCTATCAAAAGCAACTTATGAAATTAGTCCCAAAGTGATGGATATTCAAGAGGTATATAATAAAAACTTTCATGAAGATCATTCGACAAAATAAACTTGATTCCTTGTAATAGTTTTACTCTATGATGATATAATATGCGAGTCATGTTGGTGAGTAATTATTCTTTAATAAGAATATAGGTGTTAAGGTTTGTGATTCCCTATGCAAGCACGAAAGTGAATAATTATGCAATGAATTATATCCTACTTGTGGTGCATTATTCGGTGTTAGTTATGCTTAATGCTCGCTTACGAGATTTTTCGTTTCTTGGTTGGATGCTTCTCAATCTTTTGCTAGCCCTCATTTGCACCAAGTATGATCACTACTTGTGCATCCAAAATACCTAAACCCAGTTTTGCCACATGAGTCCACTATACCTACCTATATGCGGTATTCTGTTGCCGTTCTAAGAAAATTTGTATGTGCCATCTGTAGTTTTCCAAATAAGTTTCTCTTTTGTGTGCTCGTACCGCTCATGAAACGGTAGGGGGTTGCTTTCCATGCTAGATGTTTTATTCTCAAGATGAGTGTTTATTTACTTGTCATTGAATGAGAGTACGACAAAGGTATTAGGGATGCCTAGTCCGGAAATGAAAAATGAATTTACTTATATTGTCAAATAGTAAATTCCTTGGAAAGTGTTGGTATGGACGGCACCCGTGGATTCGGTTAGCCGTGGAATGTGAAAGTATGGTGGAAAAAGGAATCAACTTTATTTTCTGTTTGGGAACCGCCTATGATATATCTAGCATGGAAAGTATTGGGAACTACTCGATCGTTTTCGTTGACAGGAAAAGCATGACCCAAAATGTTTTTATCTCTATCTTTTTCGCTTTGAGCTCTGGCACCTCTAAAAATCCCTACTTCCCTCTGCGAAGGGCCTTTCTTTTACTTTATGCAATTTTTATTTTATTTGAGTCTCCATCTTCTCTTACAAAGCACCAACTAAGGGGCACTATGATCGTACTTGAGCATCGGTGTAGCTAAGATATGAGTGTGTTTCATGAATGGATCAATGATTGAGCATAATGGGCTAGGGATAACTTGCCTTAGTGTTGATATTTAGAAATACATGGTTGCTTGTTAATATGCTTGAGTATTGAAATCTTCATGTCAAAACTAAACTATTGCTTTAAACCATATAAAAGTCCAAATGTCCATGCTACAAAGAAAAGAATATGTGATGAACATGTTAGGCACCATTCCACATAAAAAAATCTGTTTTTATAATTTACCTACTTGAGGACGAGCAAGAATTAAGCTTGGGGATGCTGATACGTCTCCAACGTATCTATAATTTTTTATTATTCCATGCTATTATATTATCATTCTTGGATGTTTTACAACCATTTTATAGCAATTTTATATCATTTTTGGGACTAACCTATTGACATAGTGCCCAGTGCCAGTTGATGTTTTTTGCTTGTTTTCTACTTCGCAGAAAATCAGTACCAAATGGGGTCCAAATGCAGCGAAACCTTTTGGAGAATTTTTCTAGGCCAGAAGACACGGGATGGGCCAAAGAAGTACCAGAGGGGTGCCCCGAGGGGGCACAATCCACTTGGGCGCGTGTGGGGGCACAACCCACCTAGGCGCGCCTGGGGGCCCAGGCGCGCCCTGGTGGGTTGTGCCCACCTCGGTGACCTCCCGCACTGCCTCTTTTCTCTATAAATACCCCAATATTTCAGAAACCCTAGGAGAGTCGACGAAAATCAATTCCAGCCGCTGCAAGTTCCAGAAACCACATATCCAATCTAGACACCATCACGGAGGGGTTCATCATCCTCATTGGTGCCTCTCCGAAGATGCGTGTGTAGTTCATTGTAGACCTACATGTCCGTAGTTAGTAGCTAGATGGCTTCCTCTCTCTCTCTTGATTCTCAATACAATGGTCTTTTGGAGATCTATTTGATGTAACTCTTTTTTGCGGTGTTTGTTGGGATCCGATGAACTTTGAGTTCATGATCAGATCTATGTTTTTACCCATGAAAGTTATTTGAGTCTTTTGATCTCTTATATGCATGATTATTTATAGCCTCATATTTCTTCTTTGAATCTTTGGTTTAGTTAGGCTGACTAGATCGATTTTTCTTGCCATGGGTGATAACCCACAAGTATAGGGGATCGCAACAGTTTTCGAGGGTAGAGTATTCAACCCAAATTTATAGATTCGACACAAGGAGAGACAAAGAATATTTGAAGCTATTAGCAGCTGAGTTGTCAATTCAACCACGCCTGGAGATTAATTATCTGTAGCAAAGTGATTAGTAGCAAAGTAATTTGATAGTTTTGATAATAGTGACAACAGTAACAGTAACAGTAATAGTGATAGCAGTAGTTTTGTAACAAGTGCAATAGTAACGATAGTAGTAGTAACTTAGTAGGAACAATATAGGATAAATTCGTAGGCATTGTATCGGTGACTTGTTGGATGATATTCATCATGCGACAGTTATAACCTAGGGCGATACGACACTAGCTCTAGTTCATCAAAATAATGTAGGCATGTATTCCATAAATAGTCATACGTGCTTATGGAAAGAACTTTCATGACATCTTTTGTCCTACCCTCCCATGGCAGTGGGGTCCTATTGTAACTAAGGGATATTAATGCCTCCTTTTAATAGAGAACCGGAACAAAGCATTAACACACGGTGAATACATGAACTCCTCAAACTACGGTCATCACCGGGAGTGGTCCCGACTATTGTCACTCCGGGGTTGCCGGATCATAACACGTAGTAGGTGACTATAACTTGTAAGATCGGATCTAGAACATGGATATAATGATGATTATATAAACGGTTCAGATCTGAAATCATGACACCCGGTCCCAAAGTGACAAGCATTAAGCATGGCAAAGTCATAGCAACAACAATCTTAGAACAATGTGGATACTAGGGATCAGGCCCTAACAAAACTAACTCGATTACATTATGAATCTCATCCAACTCCTCACCGACCAACGAGCCTACGAAGGAATTACTCACTCCCGGTGGGGAGCATCATGGAATTGGCGATGGAGAAGGGTTGGTGATGACGAAGAACGAAGATCCCTCTCTCTGGAGCCCCAAACGGACTCCAGATATGGCCTCCCGATGAAGAACAGGAGGTAACGGCGACTCCATCTTGTGGATCGCGATAATTCTTTCTCCCTTATTTTTTTTCTGGAAAATCAGGATTTTATAGCGTCGGTTTTAGGGTCTGCGGGGCCACCAGGTGGGGACAACCCACCTGGGCGCGCCAGGAGGGGAGTGTGCCCTGGTAGGTTGTGCCCACCTAGATGCCTGATGGTAGCTGGAACTATGTCGGTATTTCCCCAGAGAGGGAGGGATGATGCAGCACAATGGCGGTAGGTATTTCTCTCAGTTATGAAACCAAGGTATCAAACCAGTAGGAGAACCAAGCAACACAACGTAAACATCCCCTGCACACAAATAACAACACCTCGCAACCCGATGTGTTAAAGGGGTTTGTCGGATTACGGGTTCCGGCAAACCCTTGAGGTTCGAACACTTGGGTGCACACGAAGATCTCTCTCCCCCGCGAGCCCACTCTCGCAATGATCTCAAAGCCTAGCTCGCCGAACCCAAAGAACAAGGGACACAAGGGTTTATACTAGTTCAGGCCACCGTTGTGGTGTAATAGCCTACTCGAGTGTGGTGTGGTGGATTGCCTTGTAGGCTGAGGATGAACAAGTACAAGGGATGAACAACCTCTTAAGGAGAGGTGTTCTTGAGCTCGATGAGCTTGTGTGTGTGTGTGGATGGTTTGGTTCTCCTCTCCCTCCCCCTTCTATGGTGGTGGCTAGTCCTATTTATAGAGGCCCTGGTCCTCTTCCCAAATATTAGGCAGGAAGGGATCTCACAACTGCCAGTTTGAAGGGGGACAACTAGTACAAGTTATCCTAACAAAAGGTGGTCTTCGCCTGCCAAAGGCTCTGGTGGTGACGCCGTCGTGGGCTCCATGGTGACCTCCATCCTGCTGTCCTTCTATTATTGGTCTTGTTGCACCGATATGGAAACCTTTGCCTGATGCCTCAGGACTCCTCGCCCGCGCTTGCCTCTTTAGCACCAAAGAGGAAACTGGCACTCTGCGCTCGCTGGCGCCCGCTTGGCCTTGGTCGTCATGGCTCACGTCATGTGAACCTCGTGAGGTGCCCCTTGCATAGATATCTTCGCTTCTCGGGAGACGGCCTAGGGAGGCCTCCCCGGAGGAGGTCTTGGTGTCGTTCGCCTCACGAGGGTCTTGAGTGGTTGCTGGTGAAGATGGGCCGTACCAGGCCGCTGGTGGAGCCATGCCCTGGGCCGCAGGCAGGCAAGTCTAGGTACCCCCGTTCCCAGGATGCCGACAGTAGCCCTCGGGCCCAAGGCGCACTTGTACTTGGCTTCGCGGCGAATCCAAGGGTCAAGTGCGTAGCGCGTGGGCCCCAATAACCTGCGGCTTTGATTGATGCGTGGCGATCGCCGGGTCATGGGTGTCTCCGCTTCCCCACGCTGCCTCGGCAACAGCCCCCGACTTGACGAGACCTTGTTGCACGCAGAAGAAAGTCATCATTACCTTAGATCATGGAGGCTGGCGGTTGGCCTCCCTCTAGCTATAAATGAGGAGAGGGGCAGAACCCCCGTCACTCATCTCTTCCTCCATTCCGCCCGCTTCTTCTTCTTCCTTGCTGCAACACCCATGGCGCCGATACGAATGTTCTCCGCCACTGAGAAGGGGAAAACCCCCCGCGAAGAGCCATGGCTACTCCCACCAAAGAAGAGGCCAGTCTGCTCCTGCGACATGGTCGTGAGACCGGAGGTGACAAGGCCCTGGCACGAGCGGCCTCCCCCAGGCTACCCGCTGCCCTTGTATGCTTAGGCGGATGGCTCCGGAGGAGGTAGGGGCCGATGCCCCTCACGCCATGGCCGCAATGGCCGTGCAGTGGTGGCGCGCGCCGCTGCCCCATGAACCCATGCTTAGGGCTCCTCGCGGGAACTCGTGGTGTGGGCGGTGATGCCACCGCGTACGTGGATCCGGTTTCCGCCGTTCTTCGTCGAAGAGATACCACCGAGGGGTCCACTAGAGTTGTGGTTGCAGCACGCCGGGTGCGACACCCTGACGGCCGAGCGGAGGTCGAGGTCGTCTCCCCAAGCAAGATCTTCATGACCCGCGGATGGGGCGAGGTCGCTCGCGTCTGCCGCGCAGAGGGGTGCTCGCCATCCATTTCGAGTACGACGGCGCCTCCACGCTGTTCTTCAAGGTCTTCGACGAAGAAGGCAATCACCTGGAATGCTGCCCTGGAGGGGGCCGTCAGGATGGTGCGGCGGCAGGCGCTCAGCCCGCACTTGGACCTGCCGACAGCTCCTCCAGCAGCAGCAGTGGCTCCTGGAAGTCCAGCAACTCTCCCGAGCCTGACGAGACCCCGGAGACGAGCGACGACAGCTACGTGCCCCCGAGATCTCGTCGCGCCTGGAGCGCAGCGGCGGCGTCTGCTCATCACCATCGTCGATCTGGATGAGGTTGACGCCGGCCTCGCCTGGTCCATTGTTGATGATGGCGTCGGCGCCGGCGCCTGTAGATGTGATCTCCGATAGCCTTCTCCTTTCGTTCCCTGCGAGAGGTCGAGACGAAACCCGCGGGGCATGTAAAGACTCTATAGCGCTTGTTGCTGTAATGTTACTCTTATTATGAAATTCATGATTGCGCGTCTTGCTCCCGCTCGGTCCCCCCTTTCCGACCTTGCGGTAGCTTCATGCTCTACACTGATAGGTCCCAGTCCCCACGCAGGTTGCAGCCGTCGCTGGTATGCCAGGTGGCGATGCTGTGGTCAAGGCCAGGAGGTGAGCGGCCCGAGGTCCAGTAAGAGCTCATGAGGCGCGATGCTCAAGAGGTCCCATTTAGCGTGCAAGCAACTACCTGAAGGTAGGAAAGGAAGGCGGCGTCACCGCAGCAAGGCTGCCGGAGGTGGGAATCCTGTCTCACAGTGTCGAGCTAATTCGAGCACGAAACTTATCTTAGTGGTCCGGAGCCGATTCCTTGCGCAGCGCCAATTCCATGTGTCAGCTGGGTCAGGCTCGCGCGAGCTTCCCCCTCCTTTCACAATCTTCTATGTGCTCTACGTCCTCGGGTCCCGGCCCTCGAGTGAGCTCAGCCGCCGCTGGTATGCCAGGTTACGATGCCATGGCCAAGGCCAGGGGGTGAGGGCTGGAGAGCCAGTAGGAGCTCTTGAGTCGCGATGCCCAAGAGCCCCCCCTTTAACACGCAAGCGAATTGTGATAAAAAAGAAGGAGCCCGCGGTGCCGCCCGCCGTCAGCCTCCGGAGATCCCTGGAGGTTAGCGCAAGGGAGGAATACAAGTTGCAACCATGCTTGTCGGTCTGCCACTGGTCGTTTCGGAAGAAGATGAAGGCACTGAGGGCCTGGTGAGGTGACGTGCGCAGGGCGTGCTGCGAGCCAGAGCTCGACCACTCAGATTTGTCAACATTGCAGCGACGTGCCAGCATGAGTAGCCCCCGTTGCGGGATGAGCAGGGGACCGATTGGCGATGCGGGTGGCCGCGATGGATAGTAGGCAGCAGGTGATAGTCATGAAACGACTCAAGCAAAGAGGTAGGTTAGCTTAGATAGATGCAAGAACGATACATGCAACAGGGACGGACCCATGTGGCCTAGGGATGATGCAGCCCGAGGGGCGCCCCCATCAAAGTAAGGTAGAGATGCAAAAGGATACACGTCGCAGGGATAGGCCCGTGTGACTTGGGGATGCTGCTGCCCGAGGGGCGCCCCCAATTAAATGAACTAGAAAGAGTCACCTAATACCGTAGCTGGAGCGGTGTTGGAGTAGCTGAAGATGCATGCCGAAGAGTTGTTCCTCACGAGCCGCCAGGGTCCTGAGCCTCGGGAGGCTCCGCAGGCCCAGGTGGCTCCTGAAGAACCGTCGCAACTCCTCCAGGACGGCGTGATGCCTGGCCTCCTAAGCCGCCAGGATGCTCCGCAGATGGCGTTGGAAGGTGACAGCCGCGCTCGACAAGCCGAATGGCATGAGGACATAACTGTGAGGTGGACCCTCACACCGTCCAACACGCGAAGGCCATAAATGTCCCTGAGATGCGTCCCTGTTGAGCCCTGGGATGTTGATGCAGACGTGCAACCCACCATCCTCGCCAGGATGGGGAGCTGCGCCGAGTGGTGGGCGGCGGTTGCCGCGTACGACCCTTGCCTCTTGAAGCTCCTAGATTACCTTGGTGATGAACTCCTGAGCACTGGGCACTCTGCGCCTTGTGCCATCTTGAGGGAAACATGCAGCGAAGCATGCCTCCATGTGATGCTCGAGCGCCTCCCTCATGACGTTGACTAGGTCTGAGGCCCTCCAGAAGAGAGCCCCCGAGCGCGCCTTCCTATGCGAGGGAGGGAGGTGCCCCATCTACAAGCGCATGTCCTGAGGTGGTACCGCTAGAAACACCGCTCTCCTGCGGCCCTGGGTGGAGTAGCTGCTTCTTCTTCTTGGGAATGGCTTCGGGAGGGTATAGGGTGCCTTCGTTGTCGGGGTTTTCGACTGCTGGAGCCTGATAGGCGCGCTCGAGGGAGCACATCGCATCTCTTTCTTCACGCGTAACCGTGATGATGCCGCCGCTCCCTGGCATCTTGAGGACATTGTAGCCGTGGTGGGTCACTGCAATAAACTTGGCCAAGGCTAGATACCCAAGGATGGCGTTGTACGACAGGCGGATGTGGGCGACGTCGAAGTCGCTGAGCTCGATGCGGTAGTTGTCACGCTGGCCGAAGGTGACAGGGAGGCGGACCTGCCCTATCGGGGTGGTGGAGCCGTCGGTCACTCCTGAGAAAGGCTTGGTAGGCTGTAGCTGATCGTATGGCACCTAAAGGCTGTCGAACGTCTCGACGGACAAGACGTTGAGCCCTGCGCCACCCTCAATGAGGGTCTTGGTGACTTCAACATTGCTGATGACGGGTGAGCAGAGCATCGGAAGGACGCTGACGGTCGCTGCGCACTTGAGTTGGTCCGCCGAGTTGAAGGTGATGGCGCACTTGGACCACCTGCGCGGGCGTGTGGCCTCGAGCCTAGGAAGGGATGCGTTCACCTCACGAGCAAACTGCTTGAAGATACGCTGAGAGGCCGGGGCTTGAGCGCCACCCAAGATGCGGGCGATGGCACGAGGCTCTTGGAAGCCCCCAGCCCCCTCATCCGGATGATGGTCGTCATTCCTCCTTGGCGGTGGTGGCAGCGGAGGGAGGCCGGCGTTGCCCTAAGGGCGGTCCTCACGAGGCTGCTCCCTCCCGGCGCCCTCGCGAGGCGGGTCCTGCCAGCGGTCCTTGCTACCTCTTGAGCACCGCGCTTGGATTTCCCCGAAGAGGAGAGGATGATGCAACAAAGTAGCATAAGTATTTCCCCCAGTTTTTGAGAACCAAGGTATCAATCCAGTAGGAGGCCGCACGCAAGTCCCTAGTACCTGCACAAAACAAATAACTCCTTGCAACCCACGCGATAAGGGGTTGTCAATCCCTTCACGGTCACTTACGAGGGTGAGATCTGATAGATATGATAAGATAAATTTTTTTTTGGTATTTTTGTGGTAGAGATGCAAAGTAAAATAAAAGCAAAGTAAAAAGCAAAGGAAATAACTAAGTATTGGAAGATTCATATGATGAAGATAGACCCGGGGCCATAGGTTTCACTAGTGGCTTCTCTCAAGAGCATAAGTATTTTATGGTGGGTGAACGAATTACTGTTGAGCAATTGACAGAATTGAGCATAGTTATGAGAATATCTAGGTATGATCATGTATATAGGCATCACGTCTAAGACAAGTAGACCGACTCCTGCCTGCATCTACTACTATTACTCCACTCATCGACCGCTATCCAGCATGCATCTAGAGTATTAAGTTCATGAAAACAGAGTAACGCCTTAAGCAAGATGACATGATGTAGAGGGATAAATTCATGCAATATGATAAAACCCCCATCTTGTTATCCTTGATGGCAACAATACAATACGTGCCTTGCTGCCCCTACTGTCACTGGGAAAGGACACTGCAAGATTGAACCCAAAGCTAAGCACTTCTCCCATTGCAAGAAAGATCAATCTAGTAGGCCAAACCAAACTGATAATTCGAAGAGACTTGCAAAGATAACCAATCATACATAAAAGAATTCAGAGAAGATTCAAATATTGTTCATAGATAATCTTGATCATAAACCCACAATTCATCGGTCTAAATAAACACACCGCAAAAAGAAGCTTACATCGAATAGATCTCCACAAGAGAGGGGGAGAACATTGTATTGAGATCCAAAAAGAGAGAAGAAGCCATCTAGCTAATAACTATGGACCCGAAGGTCTGAAGTAAACTACTCACACTTCATCGGAGAGGCTATGGTGTTGATGTAGAAGCCCTCCGTGATGGATGCCCCTCCGGCGGAGCTCCAGAATAGGCCCCAAGATGGGATCTCATGGATACAGGAAGTTACGGCGGTGGAATTAGGGTTTTGGCTCCGTATTTGATTGTTTGGGGGTACGTAGGTATATATAGGAAGAAGGAGTACGTCGGTGGAGCAACAGGGGGCCCACGAGGGTGGAGGGCGCGCTTGGGGGGTAGGCGCGCCCCCTACCTCGTGGCCTCCTCCTTTGTTTCTTGACATAGGGTCCAAGTCTCCTGGATCATGTTCGGTGAGAAAATCACGTTCCCGAAGGTTTCATTCCGTTTGGACTCCGTTTGTTATTCCTTTTCTTCGAAACCCTAAAATAGGCAAAAACAGCAATTCTGGGCTGGGCCTCCGGTTAATAGGTTAGTCCCAAAAATAATATAGAAGTGGATAATAAAGCCCAATAATGTCCAAAATAGTAGATAATACAACATGGAGCAATAAAAAATTATTGATACGTTGGAGACATATCAGTCCTCGCGAGGCCGGTCGCGCCACTCCTGGCGGGGGCCATGGTCGTCCCAGCGTCCTCCACTTCGTCCTCCTCCTCCTCGGCTGTAGCCTCGGTCGTTGCACTCGGGGTGTCGACTGAAGCACCCATCGCCGATGGCCCTGAGCTCCTGAGAGTCGTTGGTGTTGTGGTTGTGGACATTGTGGAAGGCGCAGAATAGTCGACTAGCCTTGGATGACTCAAGATGGTCGCGGCTGCATTTCGTCTCCTGCTCTGCTGCCAGCACGGCAGCCCCTTGCGCTTCACGTCATTGCTCTTGGCCTTCTTGTCCTCCTGATCGACAGTTGGGAGGTCGAGGAGGGAAAGGCACCCTTCCTCGGCTCTTGAGCACTTGGTTGCCATGTTGAATATTTCCAGGGCCGTGCACAACTCCTCGTGGATGGCGAGCCCCTCCTTCATCTTAACGTCGCGGACGCCATCAGAGAATGCGGAGATGATCGCTTCGTCCGTCACCTTGGGGATCTTGAGGCGAATGCCATTGAAGCGCTGGATGTACTTCTGCAGCGTTTCCCCCGACTGCTGCTTGATGCACCGCAGGTCGCCCGCGGCCGGCGGGCGGTCGCGAGTGCCCTAGAAGTTGGTGACGAAATGCTCGCGCATCTCGCCCCAGGAGGAGATCGATCCCGTGGGCAGGTTCAGGAGCCATGAGCGTGCGCCATCTTTGAGGGCCATATGGAACCAATTCGCTATGACCTTCTCATCGCCGTTGGCCGCCTCGATGCTTACTCATAGAGCTGCAGGAACTCCGCTGGGTCGGGGGTGCCATCGTAGCACGGAGGCAGGTCTGGCTTGAACTTGCTGGGCCAGACGACGCTGTGCATCTCGGAGTGAAGGTGCAGCAGCATGCTATGGTCACCGGAGCCCGTCGTGGAGGTGGGGCCTGACCTTGATATCCACACGCCGCCGATGCAGGCGGCGCGCGGTCTTGATGCAGCGGTGCAGGGAGCGCTGGAGCACTTCCTTGCGGCCCCGGGACTTCTTGGCAGCTTCTTTTTTCATGCGTGGGTGCCCGGCATAGCGGGTCGTGCCGCGGGACCGTGCGTCTTGGTGCGAGGGCGTTGTCTTGGTCTGGAGGTGGTGGAGGCGCTCTGTGGATGACGTCGCCCGCCGCTGGAGGTGGTCGAGGTAGCGAAAGGGACGGTGCAGGAGAGCCCCCAGCGGCGCTGATGAGCACGGCGATGCGGTTGAGCCAGTCGTTGTAGAGGTCGTCGACCGGGCGGTAGCGGAGGAGCTCACGTGCCATGAGCAGCGTGGCCTGCGTGTCCGTGGGCGCGCGTAGAGCATGGGACGACGAGCCGGCCGGAGTTAGTGACGGTGTGGCGGTGTGTCCATCCCGCCGCACAGAGGGGTGCAGCGATGAGGCCTGCTGCTCGTTCGCTGTTAGGCTAGTGGCGGTGTTGGCAGCGGGTGATGGAGAACAGCGGGGAGGTCCGCCAACGAGCGCTGTCTGAGAGACGCGGGCGGCGAGGACGGCGCGGCGCTCAGCACGGGCTCGGTGAGCGTCAGACATGGATGCGATGGAGCAGTGGAACACGGATCGACGGAAGAAAAGGCTTCAGCGCACCCCTACCTAGCACGCCAAATCTCGGATTACGGGTTCCAGCAAACGCTTGAGGTTCGAACACTGGGGTGCGCACGAAGATCTCTCTCCCCCGCGAGCCCACTCTCGCAACGATCTCAAAGCCTATCTCGCCAAACCTGAAAAATAAGGGACACAAGGGTTTATGCTGGTTCGGGCCACCCTTGTGGTGTAATACCCTACTCCAGTGTGGTGTGGTGGATTGCCTTGTAGGCTGAGGATGAACAAGTACAAGGGATGAACAGCCTCCTAAGGAGAGGTGTTCTTGAGCTCGATGAGCTTGTGTGTGTGTGGATGGTCTAGTTCTCCTCTCCCTCCCCCTTCTATGGTGGTGGCTAGTCCTATTTATAAAGGCCCCGGTCCTCTTCCCAAATATTAGGTGGGAAGGGATCTCACAACGGCCAGTTTGAAGGGGGCCTGCTACCTCTTGAGCACTGCGTTGGTTTTCCCTTGAAGAGGAAAGGGTGATGCAGTAAAGTAGTGTAAGTATTTCCCTCAATTTTTGAGAACCAAGGTATCAATCCAGTAGGAGATCACGCTCGAGTCCCACGCACCTACACAAAGAAATAAGAACCATGCAACCAACGAGATAAAGGGGTTGTCAATCCCTTCACGGTCACTTACGAGAGTGAAATCTGATAGATATGATAAGATAATATTTTTGGTATTTTTATGATAAAGAGAAATAAAGATGCAAAGTAAAATAAACGGCAAAGGAAATAACTAAGTGTTGGAAGATTAATATGATGAAAGATAGACCCCGGGGGCCATAGGTTTCACTAGTGGCTTCTCTCAAGAGCATAAGTATTACGGTGGGTGAAAGAATTACTGTCGAGCAATTAATAGAATTGAGCATAGTTATGAGAATATCTAGGTATGATCATGTATATAGGCATCACATCCGCGACAAGTAGACCGAAACAATTCTGCATCTACTACTATTACTCCACACATCGACCGCTATCTAGCATGCATCTAGAGTATTAAGTTCATAAGAACAGAGTAATGCTTTAAGTAAGATGACATGAAGTAGAGGGATAAACTCATGCAATATGATATAAACCCCACCTTCTTATCCTCGATGGCAACAATACAATACGTGTTGTTTCCCTTTCTGTCACTGGGATCGAGCACCGCAAGATTGAACCCAAAGCTAAGCACTTCTCCCATGGCAAGAAAGATCAATCTAGTAGCTCAAACCAAATTGATAATTCGAAGAGACTTGCAAAGATAAACCAATCATACATAAAAGAATTCAGAGAAGATTGAAATATTGTTCATAGATAAACTTGATCATAAACCCACAATTCATCGGATCTCAACAAACACACTGCAAAAGAAGATTACATCGAATAGATCTCCAAGAAGATCAAGGAGAACTTTGTATTGAGATCCAAAAAGAGAGAAGAAGCAATCTAGATAATAACTATGGACCCGTAGGTCTGAAATAAACTACTCACACATCACCGGAGAGGCCATGGAGTTGATGTAGAGGCCCTCCGTGATCGATGCCCCCTCCGCCGAAGCTCCGGAAAAGGCCCCAAGATGGGATCTCTTGGGTACAGAAGGTTGCGGCAGTGGAATTCGGTTTTCGTGGTGCTCCTGGATGTTTGGGGGTACGTGGATATATATAGGAGGAAGAAGTACGTCGGTGGAGCAACGAGGGGCCCACGAGGGTGGAGGGCGCACCCAGGGGGTAGGCGCGCCCCCTGCCTCGTGCCCTCCTCGATCGTTTCTTGATGCCCACTCCAAGTCTCCTGGATCACGTTTGTTGAGAAAATCACGTTCCCGAAGGTTTCATTCCGTTTGGACTCCGTTTGATATTCCTTTTCTACGAAACACTGAAATAGGCAAAAAACAACAATTTGGGTTGGGCCTCCGGTTAATAGGTTAGTCCCAAAAATAATATAAAAGTGTAAAATAAAGCCCATTAACATCCAAAACAGATAGTATAATAGCATGGAGCAATCAAAAATTATAGATACGTTGGAGACGTATCAAGCATCCCCAAGCTTAATTCCTGCTCGTCCTCGAGTAGGTAAATGATAAAAAAAGAATTTTTGATGTGGAATGCTTCCTAACATATTTCTCAATGTAATTTTTCTTTATTGTGGCATGAATGTTCAGATCCGAAAGATTCAAGATAAAAGTTTAATATTGACATAAAAATAATAATACTTCAAGCATACTAATTAAGCAATCATGTCTTCTCAAAATAACATGGCCAAAGAAAGTTCATCCCTACAAAATCATATAGTTTGGTCATGCTCCATTTTCGTCACACAAGAATGCTCTTATCATGCACAACCCCGATGAAAAGCCAAGCAATTGTTTCACACTTTAGTAATCTCAAAACTTTTTCAACTTTCACGCAATACATGAGCGTGAGCCATGGATATAGCACTATGGGTGGAATAGAATATAATGAAGGGGGTTATGTGGAGAAGACAAAAAAGGAGAAAGTCTCACATCGACGTGGCTAATCAATGGGCTAGGGAGATGCCCATCAACTGATGTCAATGTAAGGTGTAGGGATTGCCATGCAACGGATGCACTAGAGCTATAAATGTATGAAATCTCAACAAAAGAAACTAAGTGTGTGTGCATCAAACTTGCTTGCTCACGAAGACCTAGGGCACTTGAGGAGGCCCATTGTTGGAATATACAATCCAAGTTATATAATGAAAAATTCCCACTAGTATATGAAAATGACAAAACAAGAGACTCTCTATCGTAAAGATCATGGTGCTACTTTGAAGCACAAGTGTGGAAAAAGGATAGTAGCATTGCCCCTTTTTATTCTATTTTTTTGGGCCTTCTTTTTTTCTTTTTGGCCTTTTTTTATTTGGGACAATGCTCTATTAATGATGATCATCACACTTCTATTTATTTACAACTCAATGATTACAACTCGATACTAGAACAAGATATGACTCTATATGAATGCCTCCGGCAGTGTACCGGGATGTGCAATGACTCATGAGTGACATGTATGAAAAATTATGAACGGTGGCTTTGCCACAAATACGATGTCAACTACATGATCATGCAAGGCAATATGACAATGATGATGCGTGTCATAATAAACAGAACTGTGGAAAGTTGCATGGCAATATATCTCGGAATGGCTATGGAAATGCCATAATAGGTAGGTATGGTGGCTGTTTTGAGGAAGATATAAGGAGATTTATGTGTGATAGAGTGTATCATATCACAGGATTTGGATGCACCGGCGAAGTTTGCACCAACTCTCAAGGTGAGAAAGGGCAATGCACGGTACCGAAGAGGCTAGCAATGATGGAAGGGTGAGAGTGCGTATAATCCATGGACTCAACATTAGTCATAAAGAACTCACATAATTATTGCAAAAATCTACAAGTCATCAAAAACCAAGTATTACGCGCATGCTCCTAGGGGGGTAGATTGGTAGGAAAAGACCATCGCTCGTCCCCGACCGCCACTCATAAGGAAGACAATCAAATAACACCTCATGTTTCAAATTTGTTACACAACGTTTACCATACGTGCATGCCACGGGACTTGCAAACTTCAACACAAGTATTTCTCAAATTCACAACTACTCAACTAGCACAACTTTGATATCACTATCTCCATATCTCAAAACAATCATCAAGTATCAAACTTCTCTTAGTATTCAATGCACTTATATGAAAGTTTTTATTATGCCTAAAAGCAAATTGCCATGTTGTTCTAAAGGACTCTCAAAATAATATAAGTGAAACATGATAGAACAATTATTTCTATAAAATAAAACCACCGCCGTGCTCTAAAAGATATAAGTGAAGCACTAGAGCAAAAACTATATAGCTCAAAAGATATAAGTGAAGCACTAGAGCAAAAAACTATATAGCTGAAAAGATATAAGTCAAGCACATAGATTATTCTAATAAATTTCAAATCATGTGAGCCTCTCTCAAAAGGTGTGTACAGCAAGGATGATTGTGGAAAACTAAAAAGCAAAGACTCAAATCATACAAGACACTCCAAGCAAAACACATATCATGTGGCGAATAAAAATATAGCTCCAAGTAAAGTTACCGATAGATGAAGACGAAAGAGGGGATGCCTTCTGGGGCATCCCCAAGATTAGGCTTTTTGGTTTCCTTGAATTTTACCTTGGGGTGCCATATGAATCCTATACTCGAGAGAATATCCTAGCTCATTGTTTCGAATAGCAAAATCATTATTAAGTTCAGAATTTCTATTAACTAGAACATTGGTAGGGACCTTTTTTCTAAGGTTCTCATTAAAAGCAACATAGTCTAAATATTGAAAACACATTATTTCCTCTTGATCAAAGAGGATTACCTCTATGAGAGGACGGCCAGCGTCCACCCTATAGTGCGCAAAGATTTCTTTGGCCACTTTTATTATAAATCTGACCTCATGAGCTAAAAAGATAGTAGCGGCACACTTAACAGAAGAATGCTCAATATTAGAAAATTCTAGGAAAATCCTTTGTATGCAAGGATGCATGTGCATAAATTGCCTTTCAAGTTCAACTACAAGCATGGCAATATCATCCGCAAGACTAGTAGTTCTATGAATAATAGAACTACCCATAGAAGGCAAAGCACCAACACAAGTAAAGAAATCTTGGATAACTCCTTTTCCAATAATATTACCACTACCGATTTGGAATTTTTTTTGTATGTAAGATATGGGGTTCTTCAGCAGGAGCATCCGAATTTTCCATGTTATTATTATTGTCCATATCGACAATAATTTCCCTAATTTCAAACATAACGACAGAAAAGAGCGAGGAGCAAAAGAAAGAGGGAGGCGAACAGAAAAGAGAGGGCGAATAAAACGGCAAGGGTGCAGTGGGGGAGAGGAAAACGAGAGGCAAATGACAAATAATGTAATGCGAGGGATAAGAGTTTGTGATGGGTACTTGGTATGTCTTGACTTGTGCGTAGACTCCGGCAACGGTGCCAGAAATGGCTCGTTGTCAGTAGTCAAATCTTGACTTGACTTGGCGTGAATCTTCCCGGCAACGGCGCCAAAAATCCTTCTTGCTACCTCTTGAGCACTGCGTTGGTTTTCCCTTGAAGAGGAAAGGGTGATGTAGTAAAGTAGCGTAAGTATTTTCCTTAGTTTTTGAGAACCAAGGTATCAATCCAGTAGGAGATCACGCTCGAGTCCCACACACCTACATAAACAAATAAGAACCTCGCAACCAACGCGATAAAGGGGTTGTCAATCCCTTCACGGTCACTTACGAGAGTGAGATCTGATAGATATGATAAGATAATATTTTTGGTATTTTATGATAAAGACAAATAAATATGCAAAGTAAAGTAAACTACAAAGGAAATAACTAAGTGTTGGAAGATTAATATGATGAAAGATAGACCTGGGGGCCATAGGTTTCACTTGTGGCTTCTCTCAAGAGCATAAGTATTACGGTGGGTGAACGAATTACTGTCGAGCAATTGATATAATTAAGCATAGTTATGAGAATATCTAGGTATGATCATGTATATAGGCATCACGTCCACGACAAGTAGACCGAAACGATTCTGCATCTACTACTATTACTCCACACATCGACCACTATCCAGCATGCATCTAGAGTATTAAGTTCATAAGAACAGAGTAATGCTTTAAGTAAGATGACATGAAGTAGAGGGGTAAACTCATGCAATATGATATAAACCCCATCTTTTTATCCTCGATGGCAACAATACAATACGTGTCGTTTCCCTTTCTGTCACTGCGATCGAGCACTGCAAGATTTAACCCAAAGCTAAGCACTTCTCCCATGGCAAGAAAGATAAATCTAGTAGGCCAAACCAAACTGATAATTTGAAGAGACTTGCAAAGATAAACCAATCATACATAAAAGAATTCAGAGAAGATTCAAATATTGTTCATAGATAAACTTGATCATAAACCCACAATTCATCGGATCTCGACAAACACACCGCAAAAGAAGATTACATCGAATAGATCTCCAAGAAGATCGAGGAGAACTTTGTATTGAGATCCAAAGAGAGAGAAGAAGCCATCTAACTAATAACTATGGAACCGTAGGTCTGAAATAAACTACTCACACATCACCGGAGAGGCCATGGAGTTGATGTAGAGGCCCTCCGTGATCGATGACCCCTCCGACGGAGCTCCGGAAAAGGCCCCAAGATGGGATCTCTCGGGTACAGAAGGTTGCGGCGGTGGAATTAGGTTTTCGTGGTGCTCCTAGATGTTTGGGGGTACGTGGATATATATAGGAGGAAGAAGTACGCCGGTGGAGCAACGAGGGGCCCACAAGGGTGGAGGGCGTGCCCAGGGGGTAGGCGCGCCCCCTGCCTCGTGCCATCCTCGATCGTTTCTTGACGCCCACTCCAAGTCTCCTGGATCACGTTTGTTGAGAAAATCACGTTCCCGAAGGTTTCATTCCGTTTGGACTCCATTTGATATTCCTTTCCTACGAAACATTGAAATAGGCAAAAAAACAACAATTTGGGTTGGGCCTCTGGTTAATAGGTTAGTCCCAAAAATAAAATAGAAGTGTAAAATAAATCCCATTAACATCCAAAATAGATAATATAATAGCATGGAGCAATCAAAAATTATAGATACGTTGGAGACGTACCAGGGCCAACTAGTACAAGTTATCCTGACAAAAGATGGACTTCGCCTGCCAAAGGCTCTAGTGGTGGCACCGTCGTGGGCTCCACGGTGACCTCCATCCCGCCGTCCTACTATTCTTGGTCTTGTTGCACCGATATGGAAACCTTTGCTTGATGCCTCGAAACTCCTCGCCTGCGCTTGCCTCTTTAGCACAAAGAAGGAAACTGACACTCTGCGCCCGCTGGCACCTGCCTGGCCTTGGTAGTCATGGCTCACGTCACGTGAACCTCATGAGGTGCCCCTTTCATAGATATCTCCGCTCCTCGGGAGCCAGCCTAGGGACGCCGCCCCGGAGGAGGTCTTGATGTCATGTGCCTCACGAGGCTTGGCCCCTCATGAGGGTCTTGAGTGGTTGCTGGTGAAGATGGGCCATACCAGGCCACTGGTGGAGCCACGCCCTGGGCCACAGGCATGCAAGTCTGGGTACCCCTGTTCCCAGGAGGCCGACAGGGTTGTCAATCCCTTTCGGGTAACGGCGCCAGAAATTGGTGCGTGACGGTAAAAATGTTGTAATAGATTGGATAAATAGATCGCAAATAAAATAAAGTGCAGTGAGTATTTTTGTATTTTTGGTTTAATAGATCTGAAAATAAAAGCAAGGAAAAAGTATATCGCAAGGCAAATATATGAGAAATAAGACCCGGGTGCCGTAGGTTTCACTAGTGGCTTCTCTCAAGAAAAATAACAAATGGTGGGTAAAAAAATTATTGTTGGGCAATTGATAGAACCTCAAATAATTATGACGATATCCAGGCAATGATCATTACATAGACATCACGTCCAAGATTAGTAGACAGACTCCTGCTTGCATCTACTACTATTACTCCACACATCGACTGCTATCCAGCATGCATCTAGTGTATTAAGTTCATGGAAAAATGGAGTAATGCAATAAGAACAATGACATGATGTAGACAAGATCCTTTTATCTATATGGCGGTAGATATATATCTCATCTTTTTATCCTTAGTAACAACGATACATACGTGCTGGTTCCCTTTCTGTCACTGGGATCAAGCACCATAATATCGAACCCACTACCGGACACCTCTTCCCATTGCAAGATAAATAAATCGAGTTGGCCAGACAAAATCCAAATATCGGAGAAGAAATATGAGGCTATAAGAGATCATTCATAAAAGAGATCAAAGAAGCTCAAATGCTTTCATGGATATAAAACATTGATCCGATCATAAACTCGAAGTTCGTCGATCCCAACAAACACACCGCAAAAGAGTTACATCATATGGATCTCCAAGAGACCATTGTATTGAGGATCGAGAGAGAGAGAGAGAGAGAGAGAGAGAGAGATGAAGCCATCTAGCTACTAACTGCAGACCCCGAAGGTCTACAAAGAACTACTCACGCATCATCGTAGAGGCACCAATGGAAGTGGTGAACCCCTCCTTGATGGTGTTTAGATTAGATATGGTGTTTCTGGACTCTGCGCTGGCTGGATGAATATTTCGTCGACTCCCCTAGGGTTTTGGGAATACTTGGGTATTTATAGAGCAAAGAGGCGGTTTGGGGGGCACCCGAGGTGGGCACAACCCACCGGGGCACGCCGTGGTGGGTTGTGCCCCCCTCGGGGCACCCCCCAGGTGCAACCAGGGCCCATTGCCTTCCTTCTGGCCCATAAAAAATCTCCGTAAAGTTTCATGGCATTTGGACTCCGTTTGATATTGATTTTCTGCGATGTAAAAACATGGAAAAAAACAACTGACACTTGGCACTATGTCAATAGGTTAGTACCAAAAATGATATAAAATGACTATAAAATGATTATAAAAATCCAAGATTGACAATAAAACAACATGGAACAATCAAAAATTATAGATACGTTGGAGATGTATCAGCATCCCCAAGCTTAACTCCTACTCGTCCTCGAGTAGAGAAGTGATCAAAACAAAAAATTTGATGTGGAGTGTTGTTCATCAAGTCATATCATATTCTTTTCTTTATAGCTTGGACATTTGGACTTTTATGCGATTCAAAGCAATAGTCTAGTTTTGACATAATAATTTAGATACTCAAGCATATCAACAAGCAACCATGTCTTTCCAAATAGCAATGCTAAAATAAGTTATCCCTAGCCCATCATGCTCAAACATTGATCCATTCATGAAACACACTCGAATATTAACTACACCCAATACTTGACAACGATCATAATGCCTCCTAGTTGGCGCTTTTCATAAGAGAAGATGGAGACTCAAAATAAAAATTGCATAAAGTAAAATAAAGGCCCTTTGCAAAGGGAAGTAGGGATTTGTAGAGGTGCCAGAGCTCAAAGCGGAAAATTTGAGATAAAAACATTTTTGGAGGTGTACCCATCCCACCAACGAAAACGACTTAGAGTTCCGAACACTTTCCATGCTAGATATGCCATAGGCGGTTCCCAAACAGAAAATAAAGTTTATTCCTTTTTCCACCATAACTTTCACTTTCCATGGCTAGCCGTATCCACGGGTGCCCTCCATACCAACACTTTCCAAGGAATTTATGATTTGGCAACATAAAGTAAATTCATTTTTGTTTTTGCATTTCGGGACTGGGCATCCCTAATACCTTTGCCTTACTCTTGTACAATGACAAGTGAATAAACACTCATCTTGAGAATAACACATCTAGCATGGAAAATATTAGTCACCCCTCACCGCTCCATGAGCGAAACAAACACACAAAAGAGAAGTTTATTTTGAAAATTAGAGATGGAACATGCAAATTTGCTTAGAACGGCAAAAGAATACCGCATATAGGTAGATATAGTGGACTCATGTGGAAAAACTAGTTTAAAGGATTTTGGATGCACAAGTAGAGGTCATACTTAGTGCAAAATGAAGGCTAGCAAAAGATTGGGAAGCGACCAACCAAGAAACGAATAATCTCATAAGCAAGCATTAAGCATAATTAATACTGAATAATGCACCACAAGTAGGATATAATTTTCATTGCATGATTATTGACTTTCGTCCATGCATAAAGAATGACAAACCTTAACACCAATATTCCTACTAAAGCATAATTACTCATCAACATAACTCACATATCACATCATCATATCTCAAAACTATTATTAAGAATCAAGTTTATTTTGTCCAATGATCTTCATGACATTTTCTTTTACTTTATCCTTCTTGGATATCTATCACTTTTGGCACGAATTTTCATGAGTTGCTTTTCATAAGCTCATCCAAATATAAATGAAGATCATGAGCATAACAAATTTTCTTTCTCTCAAAATAATCTAAGTGAAG
The DNA here is from genome assembly GCF_018294505.1 of Triticum aestivum. Classification (NCBI taxonomy): domain Eukaryota; kingdom Viridiplantae; phylum Streptophyta; class Magnoliopsida; order Poales; family Poaceae; genus Triticum; species Triticum aestivum. The sequence continues at coordinate 490,664,112 of NC_057803.1, read as the reverse complement.
CAAGAGAGAATTTCTTCAAAGTTTTACTAACTCTCAAATAAATCTAAGTGAAGAAACAGAGCATTTCTTCAAAAAATAACAAAGCACACCGTGCTAAAAAAGATATAAGTGAAGCACTAGAGCAAGTCCTAGCTCATAAAAGATTTAAGTGAAGCATAGAGAGCAATTCTAACAAGTCATTATATACTTTTGGCTCTCTCAAATAGGTGTGTCCAGCAAGGATTGATAACTTAAAACACAAAATAAAACAAGCAAAGACATATATCATACAAGACGCTCCAAGCAAAACACATATCATGTGACGAATAAAAATACAGTTTCAAGTAAAATACCGGTAGTTGTTGGAAGAAAGCAGGGATGCCACTCGGGGGCATCCCCAAGCTTAGGCTTTTACATCCTTCCTTCATCCATCGTAAGATAACCCAAAACTTGAAAACTTCAATCACACAAAACTAAACAAAAATCTTCGTGAGATCCGTTAGTATAAAAATAATAAACCACTACTATAAGTGCTATATCAAACCAATTCATATTTTGTTTTTGTATTATATCTACTGTATTCCAACTTTTCTATGGCAAACACTCATAAAATAAAACCATAGAGCCATCAAAATAAGCACACAACACAAAGAAAATAGAATCTGTCAAAACAGAACAGTCTCTAGAAATCTAACTATTTCGAATACTTATGTAACTCCAAAAATTCTGAAAAATTAGGAAGACCTGAGAAATTTGTATATTGATCTACTTCAATTGGAATGGGTATTTTATCGCTCTCTGGTAAAAAATGAAAATTAATTTTGTGAGTGCAAAATTTCTGTTTTTTTCAGCAAGATCAAACAACTATTGCCCAAGAATATCCTAAAGGCTTTACTTGGCACAAACACTAATTAAAACATAAAAAATAAATCATAACCGTAGCATAATTGTGTAAACACACAAGAACAAGAATTAAAAAGCAAAAATAAAATTTATTTATTGGGTTGCCTCCCAACAAGCGCTATAGTTTTACTCGCTTAGCTAGGCATAAAGCATGGATCTAAGTTTTGTCATCTGTGGTTCAAGATCCATAAGATGCCCTCATGATTGGTTCATATGGTGGCCTAATTCTTGTTCTAGGAAAGTGTTCCATACCCTTCCTCAAGGGAAATTGGAACTTAATATTGCCTTCTTCCATATCAATCACGACACCGATAGTGCGTAAAAACGGTCTACCAAGAATAATTGGACAAGGCGGATTGCAATCAATATCAAGAACAATAAAATCTATGGGCACATAATTCCTATTTGCAAGAATAAGAACATCATTAATTCTTCCCATAGGCTTTTTAATAGTAGAATCCGCCAAGTGTAAATTCAAATAACATGATTCAAGATCGGTAAGACCAAGCACATCACATAAAGATTTCAAAATTGCAGAAACACTAGCACCCAAGTCACAAAAAGCAAAACACTCATAATTTTTAATCTTGACTTTGATAGTAGGTTCCCACTCATCATGCAATTTTCTAGGAGTTGAAACTTCCAATTCCAATTTTTCTTCAAAAGCTTTCATCATAGCATCAACGATATGTTTAGTAAAAGCTTTATTTTTTTCATAAGCATGGGGTGAATTTATCATGGATTGCAACAAAGAAATACAATAAATCAAAGAGAAACTATCATAATTAAAGTATCTGTAATCCAAAATAGTGGGTGCATCACTAGATAAAGTTTTGACCTCTCCAAATCCACTTTCATCAATTTTCTCAACAAGATTTTCACCCTCCAAAATATTGGGATGCCTTCTACCTAAAGTTGACTCTTCTCGAGTCCCGTTTTCATCATTCTTAACTTTACTAAACAAGGAATCAATAGAAGAAACACCAATCATTTTAAGATCTTCATCACTTTTATCTTCTAACGAGATTGGTTTAGCAACCATTTGATTTACTAATGTAGCTTGTGCATCGGATATTTTTCCTAGCAAACTTTCAGCAAAAGCATACTTAGATTGGAGATCACAAACTTCTCTACTAATATCATCAAGTTGTTTTGTGATAACATCTAGCACAATAGAGTGCTCCTTAAGTTCTTCAGTAAAATACTTGTTATGCTCAAATTGTGTAGTCATATACTCCTTAGTACTTTTCTCAATTTCAAGCAAAATATTGGGGTAAGGAACATCATAATATTTTCTTTAAGGCATCATGACTACACAAACCATAAAGCACACAAAAATAGATCCGGCGAGAAAACGGCGAACGGAAAAACAGAGGCGAATGAAACGACAAATTTTTGTGAAGTGGGGGAGAGGAATACAAGAGGCAAATGGCGAATAATGTAAATTTTAAGGAGATGAGATTTGTGATTAGGAATATGGTTATGTTGAAGATCCTCCCAGGCAACGGCGCAAGAAATTCTCCTTGATGGCAGCTAGAACTACGTCGGCATTTCCCCGAAGAGGGAGGGATGATGCAGCACATCGGCGGCAGGTATTTCCCTCAGTTATGAAACAAAGCTATCGAACTAGTAGGAGAACCAAGCAACACAAGTAAATAGTCCCTGCACACAAATAACAACACCTCGCAACCCGACATGTTAAAGGGGTTGTCAATCCCTTTCGAGTAACGGCGCCAAAAATTGGTGCGTGACGGTAAAAAGGTTGTAATAGATTGGATAAATAGATCGCAAATAAAATAAGGTGCATCAAGTATTTTTGTATTTTTGGTTTAATAGATCTGAAAATAAAAGCAAGGAAAAAGTAGATCGCAAGGCAAACATCTGAGAAATAAGACCCTGGGGCCGTAGGTTTCACTAGTGGCTTCTCTCGAGAAAAATAGCAAACGGTGGGTAAACAAATTACTATTGGGCAATTGATAGAACCTCAAATAATTATGAAGATATCCAAGCAATGATCATTACATAAGCATCACGTCCAAGATTAGTATACCGATTCCTGCCTTCATCTGCTACTATTACTCCACACATCGACCGCTATCCAGCATTCATCTAGTGTATTAAGTTCATGGAAAAACGGAGTAATGCAATAAGAACAATGAAATTATGTAGACAAGATCTGTTTATCTATATGGCGGTAGATGTAAATCTCGTCTTTTTATCCTTAGTAGCAATGATACAAACATGTCGGTTCCCTTTCTGTCACTGGGATCAAGCACCATAAGATCGAACCCACTACCGGGCACCTCTTCCCATTGCAAGATAAATAGATTGAGTTGGCTAGACAAAACCCAAACATCGGATAAGAAATACGAGGCTATAAGAGATCATGCATAAAAGAGACCACAGAAACTCAAATACTTTCATGGATATAAAAACATAGATCTGATCATAAACTCGAAGTTCATCGAGCAAAAGATTTACATCATATGGATCTCCAAGAGACCATTGTATTGAGGATCAAGAGAGAGAGAGAGAGAGAGAGAGAGAGAGAGAGAGAGAGATGAAGCCATCTAGCTACTAACTACGGACCCGATGGTCTACAAAGAACTATTCACGCATCATCGAAGAGGCACCAATGGAAGTGGTGAACCCCTCCGTGATGGTGTTTAGATTGGATCTGGTGTTTCTGGACTCTGCGGCGGCTGGATGAATATTTCGTCGACTTCCCTAGGGTTTTGGGTACATTTGGGTATTTATAGAGGAACGAGGCGTTCCGAGGGGCACCCGAGGTGGGCACAACCCACCATGGCACGCCTGGGCCTCCTGGCGCACCCTGGAGGGTTGTGCCCCCCTCAGGGCACCCCAAGTGCAACCAGGGCCCATTGCCTTCCTTCTGGCCATAAAAAATCTCCGTAAAGTTTCATGGCATTTGGACTCCGTTTGATATTGATTTTCTGCGATGTAAAAAAACATGGAAAAAACAGCAACCTCGTACTTGGCACTATGTCAATAGGCTAGTACTAAAAAATGATATTAAATGACTATAAAATGATTATAAAACATCCAAGATTGACAATAAAACAACATGGAACAATCAGAAATTATAGATACATTGGAGACGTATCAGTGCCCCCCTCCGATGGATCTTGGCTCTAGAAATTCTTGTTTATTGTATAAAAAATCCTCGCAAAGTTTCATTCCATTCTGAGAACTTTTATTTCTGCACAAAAACAACACCATGGTAGTTCTGCTGAAAACAGCGCCAGTCCTGCGTTAGTTTTATTCAAATCATGCAAATTAGAGTCCAAAACAAGAGGAAAAGCGTTAGGAAAAGTAGATACGTTGGAGACGTATCAACTCCCCTAAGCTTAAACCTTTGCTTGTCCTCAAGCAATTCAGTTTATAAACTAAAAGTGAAAAATAAAAACTTTGACAAACTCTTTTGCTCTTGTTTGCACAAATAAGCTTAAACAACACCCAGGTTTTTAGCCAACATTATAACTAACAATGCAGACAATAACTCTTAAAGATTATATTAACTCAAATCAATAACATAATCAGCTAGCGAGCAATAATAAGATATCTCAAACGGCAACAGGTTGTCAAAACAACCATGATATAATATGACAATAGTGGTATCTCGCTAGCCCTTTCTGAGATTGCAAAACATAAATGCAGAGCACCTCCAAAGTTCAAGCAGCGACTAAACGTTGTAATTCATGGTAGAAAAGATCCAGTCATGATGCACCCAACATTAGCTACACACAATGCATAAGCATGACAACAGCGCTCTCAGGTTCTGGCGCTTATTTTAGAAGGCAATGACACAACATAAAAGTAAATAGATAGTCCCTTCGCAGAGGGAAGCAGTGATTTGCAGAGGTGCCAGAGCTCAAGTTTCAAAACAGAGGTAAATGATATTTTGAGACATGCACCCTTCTAGTTTACTTCACGACCATCAGTTATCAATATCTTCCATGCTAAGCACGATAGTGGCGGTTCCCAAGCGATAAAAGTAAAGGTTTTGACTCCATTGAGAGTTTTTGTTTGATTATTTGTAAGCTTTTTCTGTTTGTAGTTTGGGACTGGGCATCCCTATTACTGCCCTTTTCTCGTGGGACGGCAAATGAATAAACACTCGACCTGAGAATAATCCGCTTAGCATGGAAGATACCGACCACCTCCCGTCGTTCCATGAACGATCCAGGCACACAAAAAGGATATTTATTAGAAGTTTTTAGAGGTGGCACATGCAAATTTAGTTAGGACGGCAGGGTAATACCACATATATATCTAGGTGTGGTGGACTCATATGGAATAACTTGGGTTCAAGGTTTTTGATGTACAAGTAGAATTCCCACTTAGTACAGGCGAAGGCTGGCAATTATATTGAGAAGCGGCCAGCTAGAGAGCAACAACGGTCATGAACATGCATTATGCATAAGTAACATTGGACACTAGCATGAGCAGGACATGAACACCATGAACATAAATATCATAGAGGCTATGTTAGTTTTGATTCAACTACATGCATGAACGTGTGCCAAGTCAAGCCACTCAAACATTCAAAGGAGGATACTATATCATCATACTACATCACAATCATTTTAATGCAATGTTGATATCCAAGATAAATCATTATCCACTCCTAGCTACTTATGCATGGCATGAGAAACTATAATCTCTAATTTTCATTGCAAACATGTTTAATCATAATGGGCTGAATCATGGATACTAGGTTAAACATATTTACACAAACAGAACAAGTCGAGTTCATACCAGTTTCTCTCCGTCACGACCAGTTCATCAAATATCGTCATTATTGCCTTTCACTTGCACGACCGAACACTATGAAAATAATAATAGTGCAAGAGTGCCGTGGACTAAGCTGGAATCTGCAAACATTTTATTCAACAGGAGAAGACAAGGTAGGCTCTTTGTTAGATAAGCAATTATGCAAATGAGAGCCACTCAACATTTTCATCCTGGTCTTCTCCTTGGTACGACTCAAATAAAAAGAAAAGAAATTTAGAGAAACACACTGAAATATTTTTGGAGTTTGGGTTTTCTTGAACAAGCAAATAAAATGGAAAAGCAAAAATGAAAAAACTATTTACACGGGAAAGCTCCCAACAAGCAAAAGAAGAACAAGGAATTTTTTTTGGGTTTTTTATTTTTAGTGCTACAACTAAGAGTGCATAGAAAGTAAATTAACTATAGCTATTTTTTTTGTTTTTCTAAGGTTTTTCAAACACACAAGAAGAAAGCAAGAAAATAAAATTAAGGATGGATGATACAATGAAAAAGTGTAAACATCGACAACTGGAATGAGATGTGTGAACATGAATGTAATGTCGGTAAGAAACACATACTCCCCCAAGCTTAGGCTTTTGGCCTAGCTTGGTAATCGATTGGTAGCCTGGATAGTAGTCACGGTGCTGAGGAGCGGGCATCCATGCATCCCACTGCCGAGGCTCCTCCTATGCTGCAGCCTGGTCGTTCCGGTAGGCGATGATATCCGCAGGCATAATCCTATATCTGCCCCTGGCAACAGGATCAAACAAAGCAGGAGCAGGCAATGGAATAATATCACGAGTTCCAATGCTAAAAACCAGCTTATAAGAAATAGGAATGTTAGGATAATCTCATGCAATAAAATGGTGGTGTTCCATGGCTGCGCGGTCTAGGTAAACCTTGGTCAGAGGGAAATCATGAAGGCGTATATCAACATTAAACTGAGCCGCCAAACGAGTAGCGAAGATCCCACCATGTATTTTACCCTTGGACTTATTAATGTGAAGGCAACACGCTACAATAGCTCCCAAGCTATAAATGTTGTCGCCCTCTAGTGTACGACGTAAAACAGTAAGGTCTGGTGAACTGAGTGCACCCACCTTCTCTCTAGCAAGCAAGCATTTTGCAATGAAAAGAGCAAAATAATGAACGACAAGAAAATGCAAGCCAGCGGCAGTGATAGCCGACACCCCTCTCTCATCTCCCACTGTCAAGGTACGATAAAAGGCCTCAAACTCTGCTGGCCTAGGCTCAACTAAGCTCCTGTCAGAAGGGATCATGCATATGTTAGAAAATTGCGTAAGTGGTATATGACGGGTTTCAACATATAAATTAAACTGCACCTCAGGAGGATTATTCCTAGGAAAGAAATTAAAACTTTGAAAAAAGGTGTTTGTGAGGAGATGATACTGTCCACATTCAACAGCGATGAAGTTGGTAAGGCCGGCATTAGCAGCATATTGTGTAAACTCTTGCGGGATTCTAGCCTCTTCCATGAATGGGGTATGCTGCCATTCACACGACCGTACTTTCTCCAACCTCTGGGGGTGGAGATCATTGTTAGATGAATCCCCAATAACACCCTTGAAGTTCTTCTTGGAACCAAACTTCCTAAAGATACTCATGTTTTTCCTATGAACAAAAATTCTAAAATTTTTAGTCCACAAAATTTTCTCAACAAAACTTCACAAAAATGAGACCAACTACTCATAGGGATACATAGAGGCCATAGTGTTGGAAGTAAACCCGACAGATCCTCCCAGCTGGCGGTGTTTGGGTCGTGTACGAGCATGTATCCGATTAGTATTTGAGTCAGAGTTAGTCTAGGAGTAGTATTACTCTAGATAGCTTAGATTTCGTACTATATATATGTATGCACCCCTGGGCTTGTAACACCAGTACCATGAGTTGATCAAAGCAATAAAAGTAATAACGGGAGCGACACGCTCCCGTGGCTATCCAAGTCGCCGCTTCATACGCATGTGTTTCCGGCTGGATCGATCAGCTGTTGTGCGTGCGTTGTGTATCTACCAAGCAGATTGATAGCTAGCTAGCATTGGCTATTAGCGTGGTTGTGTGTGCTAGCTTTGCACATAGGTATTGAGGAAGCTATCTTTGTACTGCGGTGCATCTCGGCGTAAAAGCAAATCGTCGAGCTCATCAGCAAGCTTCGTCTGTCGTCGTCGTTCGTCGTCGGTCGTATCACCACCGCCGGAAGTACTCGGCGTTGGGACTAGGCCAACAATTGGGATCTAGAGAAAGGTTGATCTCCTAGTAACGGGAGGTCATGTCGGACGATGAGAAGACTAAGGAGCTGGCAGAGTACTCCGGTGTGGCTAAAGTAATTGCTGCTCTAGTGAGATCGGAGTATCCACGATTCGACCATGGGAACTTCATGGCATGGCCAACCATGATGGAGTGGGCGCTCGAGGCCAATGAGCTCTGGGAAGCCGTCGACCCCAGCGGTGACGAGTACCTAAAGGATGGTGCCTTGTATCGGAAAGATCGCTGGGCTATCACGGCCATCTGCTCTGTGATGCCGGTGGACGTGCATAAGCATCTAATCTCGCAGACATCGGCGAAGGAGGCGCGGGACATGCTCAAGACATTGCATCTAGGGCACTCACGTGTGCACGAGGCGAACTTGCAAACTTTGCTGAAAAGTTATGAGAATCTGAGGATGGGAGAAGATGAGACGGTGGACGCCTTCGCGGCGAGGGTTGCTTCGATGGTAAACGGGATTTGCGGTCTCGGAGAGAAGTTGGAGGACATCTCCATGGTCCATCATTTCCTACGTGATGCTCCACCGTGCTACATGCCGATTGTGTCAGCGATTGAGCAGTGTGTTGACTCTCACCTTGGATGATTTGGTTGGTCGCTTCAAGGCCCATGATGAGCGGATGAAGTGGAGTTACGGTGACGTGAAATAGGATGAGTACCTGATGCTTACGCGTGCTCAGTGGGAGGCAATGGTTTCCAAAGAGAACAATTTTGACAAGGCGTCCGGCAGCGGCGGAAAGTACCATCCCGCAAAGGACACCGACAAATAGTCGGAGAAGCCAAGGAAGAAAAAGTTCGACAAGAGGAAGATCCACTGCCACAACTATAATCCGCTTGGACACTTCAAGTTGGAGTGTAAGAATCCCCCGATGGAGAAGGCGCTCGTGGCCTAGCTAGGAGATCAAGGTGACATGATGTTGCTGTGTGAACTCATGGACGAGGAGGATCCAGTTCTTCAACCGTCGGTTAAAGAAATTGTCGAGCTCCATGAAGAAAAAGTTCTCTCAAGATCGTGGTTCAGAAACTCGTGTCGATGCTACGGACGTGGGGGGTGATTCCGAAAGCTATGTCGATATTACGGGCATAAGTGCTAACTTCGCAGGAGTGGATGCAGTTATTGTCGCATGTGCTCGACCATGGAGAAGCAGTCTTTGTGCGATGCATCCACAAGATAAAATGGCGTACGTAGCGCCAAAAGTCCATGAAAAAAAACACAAGTGCTATGACTGTTGTTGATGCTAATGCAGAGGCGGACACGGCTGCTACCCGAGTGTATGTGGCATTAGAAGTCCACGAAGAAGCAAGGCATACAGGTGTCATACTACCGGACAAACGAGGCACAGGTGCAGTGATCGCTGGGTACGCTTGGCCGACGACTCAGCTAGGAGAGCCGAAACCAGCTGTACGAGGTCCATCCAGCGGCGTTGTTGGATGGAGGCGAGAAGATCCATGTGAGGAGGCGCCTCATGGTCCTTACGTGGTGGCACCTAGAGTTTTGCCAAGAGGCAAAGATGCAACGCTAGTCCCATACACGAGGGGTGCACTTGCATCACTTGGTGGCCAGCCAGCAAGTACGTCCAGTACTCTGCATGTTAGCACAGAAGCAAGCATCAGTGGTGGCTCGCGGTTGCCAAGAAAATTGTACGCAGGGGAAGAGGCTTCTTCGGCACCTGCGTCGCCTTCGAAAGTACTGGAGGAAAGGACACTGTCATCTACACCTGTATTGCTACAACCGGTGTTACACCCATATTTGGAGAATTCTCTTCGGACGACTGACCCGGTAAAGGTGAAAAGGAGTGGACGGCGGTGTCTAGCAAGCGCCGAGGAATCAGCGGATTTTGAGGATGCGAACACGAAGGAGTGTTGGCGTCAGGCAATGGAAGAGGAGTTGAGGTCGATACAAGTCAATAATTCATGGGAGCTTGTGGATCTTCCCAACAATGAAAAGGCTATGGAGCTCAAGTGGGAATTCAAGGTCAAGAAAGATGTTGAAGGGTGCATGAAGCACAAAGCGAGGTTTGTAGCCAAAGAGTACATGCAAGAGAAATGTGTGGACTTCGAAGAAGTCTTCATTCCCATTGAAAAAATGGAATCAGTGGAATTACTCATCGCTCTCGCGGTTCAGGAATCATGGAAGATACATCACATGGATGTAAGATCCGCGTTTTTGGACAGAGAGTTAGAAGGAGACATTTACGTGAACCAACCACCGGGATTCATCAAAGAGGGAGAAGAACACAAGGTGCTAAAGCTACACAAAGTCTTGTACGGGCTACGGCAAGGCTCTCGGGCGTGGAACATCAAACTTGATGAGACGATGATTTTTCTTGGATTTGAGAAAGCCCCACTAGAGCATGCAATGTACAATAGAGGCGAAGGAAGGGATCTTCTACTAGTAGGCATCTACGTCGATGACCTATTGATAACTGGAGCAGATGAAGAGGTGATTGCAAAGTTCAAGCTACAAATGAAGGAGCTTTTCAAGATGGATGATCTAGCTCTTTTGAGTTACTACCTCGAGATGGAGGTACAACAAAAGCCGGAGGGGATCATAGTATGCACAGAGGCACACGCAAGGAAGGTACTTGAAAACTCTGGCATGAAATATTGCAATCCAATTGACGCTTCAATGGAACCTCGTCTTGAGAGCAAGAAGGAGATTGTGAAACTACTCGGCTACTATGATAGTGACAAGGAAGGGATTGTTGACGACCGTAAGAGTACCCCGGACGTGGCATATTTCCTTGGTGGAAGCATAGTAAGCTGTCTATCACGAAAGCATAAGGTGGTGACATCGACTTCAAGTGAAGCAGAGTGTCAAGGTGTGTGGCTAGGGAAGCTACATGGTGATCTCATGGATCGAGATCTGGAACCAGTGGTGCTCAATGTTGACAGTGAGTCTACAAATTTTCTACGTGAGGATCCAGTGCGGCAAGAAAGGAGCATGCACATTGATCCGGTGTATCATTGCAAGAGGGATTGTGTGGAAGAAGGTAAGATGAAGGTCAACTATATTCGCATCGATGATCAGCTGGTGGACATCCTGACTAAAGTGTTGGATCGAGAGAAGTTCTTGAAGATGCGAAGAAGGATCAATGTCTGAGCTGTAATGTAACGATGTCGTGTTTAGGGGGGATTGTTGGAGGTAAACCCGACATATCCTCCCAGCTGGCGGTGTTTGGGTCGTGTACGAGCATGTATTTGAGTCAGAGTTAGTCTAGGAGTAGTATTACTCTAGATAGCTTAGCTTTCGTACTATATATATGTACGTACCCCTGGGCTTGTAACACCAGTACTGTGAGTTGATAAAAGCAATAAAGGTAATAACTGGAGTGACACGCTCCCGTGGCTATCCAAGTCGCTGCTTCGTATGCGTGTGTTTCCGGCTGGATCAATCAGCTGTTGTGCGTGCGTTGTGTATCTACCAAGCAGATTGATAGCTAGCTAGCATTGGCTATTAGCGTGGTTGTGTGTGTGCTAGCTTTGCACATAGGTATTGAGAAAGCCAGCTTTGTACTGCGGTGCGTCTCGGCATAAAAGCAACTCGTCGAGCTCGTCATCAAGCTTCGTCTGTCGTCGGCGTTCGTCGTTGGTTGTATCACCACCGCCAGAAGTACTCGGCGTTGGGACTAGGCCAACACATAACAAGCATTCAAACTACTTAGAACTCTAAGAATTCAACATGCAAGCTCATCTATAGCAGCACCAAGAGTAGCTAATTATTCAAAATATAAACAACTAAAACAAAAACTAATTGGACAAACGGTGGAGTCACATACCAAGCAACAATTCCTCGAAACAATTTTGGAAATGGAGCTTCGAGCAAAGATATCAAAATCCGTGGGTTTGAGAGCAAGAAAACGAGAGAGATAGAGAGCAATGGAGAATTTTTTCTGGAGGTAAGTGATGATGTGGTGTGAAGGGATGAGTGAGGGGGCCCACGTGGGGACCACAACCCACCAGGGCGCACCTGGGGGGTCCTGGCGCGCCCAGGTGGGTTGTGCCGACCTGGTGCACCTCCCTCTGATATTATTTGCACCAAAAATTCTTAAATATTCAAAAAAAATCATATTAAATTTTCAGAGCATTCCGAGAACTTTTATTTTTTGGGTCATTTTTTATTGCACGGAAAATTCAGAAAACAGACAAAACATGGCATTTTATTATATTTAACTAACAAAAGGTAGGGACAGAAGGTAGTGCTTACTAAATTCATCAACTTCATACATCTAAAAAATGATCCATTAATAAGGTTGATCAGGTCTTATTAACAACCACTTTCAATTAGCATGAAACCGAAGAACTTTCGTAAATCACTAAGTTACCTCAACAGGGATATGAATGTCCCCAACAATAAGCATTTCATATTTCTTTTTTGCATTAGGTAGAGGTATTTGAAAAATTCCAATAGTGATTGTTAGAGACTTTTCAATAACATTAATACCATTCACTTGGAATTCTTGGAAAATGTGGCACCCCGGCTCACAGCAACCGGTTTACCTTGCATTGCCAGCCCAGAGATCACGTCTTCTGGCAACACACAACATCTTGGTACAGAAAACAACCGCTTTATTGATATGAGCGGGACATAGTTCGATGTTAAATCAAGTAGCGAGGCCAGGTGGCACACACAGTGCGGCTGCACAATATGTACATTATTTAGTGAACATAAAGGGGACTCGATCACGACAACTACGCGGCAGCGGAACGACGACGAAGCGGGAGTCCATAGCACAGGTACACCAATGTGAACACGTTCTAGACTCGGGCAGCACTATGATCCAACAAGACTTTCCTGAAATCTGGCATGACACACCAGGTAAGTACATGGAATGTACTTGCAAGCTCACAACAAGCATAAACATAATGACAGACAATATCATGATATTTATTCAAATTATCATCAATACAAAAGCATACTAGGAATGCAGTGAACATAATCTCGTGCATCAAGTCCCTCGGACTTTCTTACCGAACGGGTTACCTTGTAACCAAACGTTGATCTTTCTCGGATCACAAAAGAAACCAACACCTTAGTCTCCACCATCATTTTAGTTTCTCAACCATCAACTTTCCAACAGTGCCAGGTGGTTATCCTTAGTGTGCATATATATTTATAAATATTGATCCATGGTGTGACCTACTTCTGAGTTGAGTCCACAACCGAGGACGCGACTATCGATAGATTAAATACACCCTGCAGAGGTAGCACACTGTACCCACACAACGGAATCCATGGCCTCGCACTCCCATTCGGGTGGACCAACGACATTCCGATGAAACCCTCCCATTACCATGACACTCTCCCGACCACTCCGACTTACTCCCCACCGGGCTAAGTCCTGGGTGGCCTCGTGCCTACCAAAGGCATCAACGGCCACCGTTGTGGCAAAACATAAACCACTACTGGAATCAGGATCTTTGCCGTAAGCATGTTCTTTGTCGTCCGCTAGCTGACGGCAAAGAAGGTATTTTCCATACGCATACAAAAGGCTGATGGCAAAGAACAAGCGGACGACAAAGAGCTTGTTTGCCGTTAGCTCGATCTTTGCCGTCTGCTAGCGGACGGTATAGAAGCTTTGTCGTCTGCTAGCGGACGACAAAGCGGGAGGGTGGCCCACTGGCTGTCAACCCCTAAATATTGATTCCCAAGGTGACCGAGGAGGCCATCATCTCAGCCTTCTCCGATGGCGTGCGCGATGTCAAGATGAAGGAGGAGCTGGCGATGCATGAAGACCTGTGCACTTCCTTGGAGCTATTCAACTTGGCGACCAAGTGCGCCAGGGCTGAGGAAGGGCGTCTCTCCCTCCTCGAGCTGCCTGCCGCAGACCCAGAAGAGAAGAAGCCCAAGGCCAAGGACGTGAAGCGCAAGGGGGCTGCCGTGCTCGCGGAAGAACCAGACACCAAGCGGGGAAGAGATCAGCCCGAACCTTCCAAGGGCAGCCGGTACTGTGTGTACCATGACCTACACACCCACAACACCAACGAATGTCAAGAGCTCTGAGCCGTGCGAGAAGGAAGGATCGGCCGTCGCCCCGACCGCGGTGATCGGGGCTACAGTCGAGGAGGAGGAAGGAACGCAGGACACTGGGAAGACCGTGGCCCGCGCCAAGGGTGGCGCGATCAACCTCGCGAGGATCGCTGGCAAGACCCGCCTCGCGAGGGAGACTGGAGGGATCAGCCTTGTGAGGATCGCCTGCATGGCAACGCAGGCCTCCCTCCGCTGCCGCCGCAGCCAAGGAGAAACGAGGACCGCCACCAGGACGAGGGGGCCGGGGGCTTCCAGGAGCCGCGCGCGGTCGCCTGCATCCTGGGCGGGGCTCAGGCCCCAGCCTCTCAATGCATCTTCAAGCAGTTCGCCCGCGAAGTGAATGCAGTCCTCCCCAGGCTTGAAGCCACGTGCCCTCTCAGGTGGTCGGTGTGCGCCATCACGTTCAGCTCAGCAGATCAGCTCAGGTGTGCGGCTACAGCCGGAGTCCTCCTGATGCTTTGTTCCCAATCATCAGCAACGTGGTGGTCACCAAGACCCTCATCGATGGCGGGGCAGGGCTCCACGTCCTGTCCGTGGAAACATTCAACAATCTCCAAGTGCCCTACAACCAGCTTCAGCCAACCAAGCCCTTCTCCGGAATCACCGACGGCTCCACGGTCCCGATTGGGCAGGTCCGCCTCCCTATCACCTTCGGGGCGCGTGACAACTACCGCACCGAGCACATCGACTTCGACGTTGCTCACATTCGCCTGCCGTACAACGCCATCCTTGGGTACCCGGCGCTGGCCAAGTTCATGGTCGTAACTCACCACGGCTACAACGTCCTCAAGATGCCAAGAAGCAGCGGAGTCATCACGGTGCCCTGTGAAGAGAAGGACGCGGTGTGTTCCCTAGAACAAGCCTTTCAGGCCGCGTCACTGGAAGACCCGGATCGCGGAAGCAGGAGGCTTCCCGAGACCGCCCCCAAGAAGAAGACATTGTCTGGCCGGACCCTCAGGAGGCAGGCCCCTCTGGGCCCGTGCCTGCCTAGGGGGAACCTCCTTCCGTCGCATAGGAAAGCGCGCCCGACGCCCTCCTCAGGCAGGGCTCGGGGGCTCTCCCCTGGAGGGCCACCGACCTGGCTAGGGTCACGAGGGAGGCGCTTGGGCACCACGTGGAGGCGTGCTTCGAAGCACGTTTCCCTCAAGAAGAAGTAAGGCAAGTAGGGCCAGACCCTTAGGAGTTCGTCAGCAAGGCCATTCAGGAGCTACAGGAGTCAAGGGTCATGAAGGGCGGCCGCCGTCTACCAGCAGTGGCTCCCCATCCAAGCGAGGATGGTGGGCTGCACATCTGCATCGACATACCAGGGCTCAACCGAGTCGCCTCTTTGGAGCGCCTCTGGCCCTCGCGAGTGGGGCGCTGTGGAGGTCCACCCCACAGTTGCGTTCGCATGCCTTACGGCTTGCCGAACGCGGCTGTCACGTACCAGCGCCTCATGAGGGGCATCATGGAGGCACAGGAGGCCAGGCGTTTCGCAGCCCTGGCGGAGATGGAGATGGCCTGCAGGGAGCCACCAGCTCCTCCGGAGCCTCCTGAGGCCCCTGGGCCTGGGGGCTCGTGAGGATCGGCTTCCACAGCCCACCGAGTCTGCTACACCAACACCCCTTCGTCCTCAACATCATTAGGTGACATCTTTCAAGTTTCACTTTTAGCTGGGAGCGCCCCTCGGGGCTGCATTATTCCCAGGCCGCGTGGGTCCGTCCCTACGGCATGTATCCCTTTTACTTCATGTTGTTAGCTTACCTTGTTGGGGGCGCCCCTCGGGCCGCACGATCCCCAAGTCGCTCGGGCCAGACCCAGCGGCGTGTATCTCATTTGCAGTTATTTCCGATTATGCGTCATACCCACCATGCTTGATTATTCGTTGCCGGTCCACGACACCTCTTCTTCTCCATGACGACCACTTGCACGTTAAAGGGGGGGTACCTGAGCATTGCGACTCAAGGCTCTTACTGGCTCTCCAGCCCTCACCCTCTAGCCTTGTCCACGGCATCGCGACCTGGCATACCAGCGACGGCTGGGACCAGCTCGGGGGCCGGGACCCGAGGATGTAGAGTGCCGGCATCTAACCAAATTTGCAGGAACACATCACAAGATAAGGCCCAGTGCCAGGCGCAACCCGCCTAGAGGTAGGGCCCCATGAGTCCCGCACTGGCTCATGGGTGCCTAGATACACCTCACTAGGCCCTACCGTGCCAGCCATGTGTCAGGGCGGGGCTGTACACGCCCCGGGGGCTCCTCTCGGGGGGAAGCCCCCTCCCACGTACCAGTGGAAGCACCATGCTCCGTGCTGGCTGACGACACTGCCGAGGAGCGGCTATGCCTGTACACATACGGAAGCGCTATGCTCCGCGCTGGTGATAAACAATTGAGGGTGGCCCCCGGGCCGCATCAACCTTAGGGAGCCTAGAGCTCAGTGTCTAGCATCATCGCAACGCTTCCCCTCGGGAGTGGCGCGCGAGGAGGCTGGGCACGGGGGCTGTGCCTGGGTCACGCCCAGACGCACGCCACCCACCCAGCCCCCTCGGGCCTGGTTCGTCACACGTCTCTCCCCGAGCGGAGCCAAGGTATGAAGGCCGTTTGAGCGTCAAGGG
Source organism: Triticum aestivum (assembly GCF_018294505.1). Lineage (NCBI taxonomy): Eukaryota > Viridiplantae > Streptophyta > Magnoliopsida > Poales > Poaceae > Triticum > Triticum aestivum. Next base: position 490,647,531 of record NC_057803.1, on the reverse strand, counting down.
GGACTCCTGAGCATCGCGACTCAGGAGCCTAACTGGTCACGTAGCTCCTCACTCCTTTGGTCCCGTCCTAGTTTCCGGTCGGGGCTAATGCTTGGTGAGGTATGCGCGGGGACGGGCTCTGCAGACGTAGAACGGTGGATCCACCTACACCACACCTCCCTATTCGCTGTTCATGCGCCAAGGGGGACTCCTGAGCATCGAGACTTAGGAGCCTAACTTGTCACGTAGCCCCTCACTCCTTTGGTCCCGTCCTGGTTTCCGGTCGGGGCTAATGCTGGGTGAGGTATGCGCGGGGCCGGGATCTGCCGGCGTAGAACATAAGCAAGTAGGAAGGAAAAGTGTAAATTCAAGGAATTCAAAAGCAAATATTACAGTCCACACTGTTATCTTGATACCAAACGCAAGTTTAAGCATCTCCTCGGGGCATGATACATGTGCAGGAATTAGAAGCAGGACGGGATCCATAGCGGAGTCACTTGTCGGCGGTGGAGCAGCGCGGAGTGGCTTCGCCTCATGGAGCAGCGGGGTCGGCAACGCCTTGCTTCGGCTTGGTGCTGAAGGCCCGGAACTTCCCCAAAAGAACCTCCGCGCGACCCTTCACGGCCTCGGCAACGGCAGCGGGACGTTCGCCGCTTACTGGCTCCAGCAGGCCATCGAGGTCGACTTCGGGATTGTGAAAGTAGAGGTGGGTGAGCACCCGCGTCAGTGCTGCAGAAGACAGGACACGCGCCTCGGCCTCCGCCATGGGGCCAAGGCCAAGGGCGACATCTTCAAGAGCGCGAACCAGGAAGGGAAGCAGCTTGGCGGGGCCTTCCTCGGCGCCGGCCAGCGGGCTCTCTAGGCCGCTGTCGTAAAGCGTCCTCTGTGAGGAGCGAGCCTTCGCCTCCATCTCCGGGAAGGCCACGCGGTCCTCTGCAAGAACCAGGGCCTTGTCGTCCAGCTCGGTCTTCCTTGCCCTCAACTCCTGCTCCAGCTCGCCTAGGCGGTCGCAGCGCTTCCTGAGCTTGACCTCCCTCTCCGTGACGGCCGCCTCGCGAGCCTTCACTCTCTCTTCCTGCTCTTGGCAAAGGCGGAACTCTTTCGTGAGCTGGTCCCGCAGGCCCTGCAGCTCGTCCTCCAGCGCCTTGCAGCGACCACGGATGACAACCACCTCCCCCAGGGCTGCGTCACGAGCAGCCTTCGCCTCAAGCACGGCCTGCTTCTCGTCATCGCAAGCCGTCGAGGCCTGGACCAGCGCCGCCTGAATCGAAGCATCGGAGCGGAACCATCCGGAAGCCAGCTCCAAGCGCCCGGCCACCAAGCGAGGGTCGGCGCCAAGAAGATCCTGCCGTAGTCGGTCCAGCTCAGTGACAGCACGATCCAGAATGGCAGAAGGAGTCGGAGAGACAGCAGCCGGTGGAGTAGGAGGAGAAGGCGGCTGCGCGGCCACAGCATCCTGAGGTGGAGTCTGCTGCGCCCCAACGGCTGTAGTGGCGGCGGCAGGCAAGGACACCTCGGGAGTCACTTGGGCCGTGGGGGCCAAGCTCGTCCCAGCATGCTCAGCCAGGCCTCGCGAGGACATTCGGGCAGGAGAAGCCCGTGCGTCGCGGTCACCCTCCTTCACAGGCAGAGGCGCTGCCACGGATGGAACCTCAGGAGCTCCCCTCGTCTTCTTTGCTGCGGGTGCCAGCCTGTCCAGGAGATGCGGACATCAAGCCTCAGAAGCAGAATAAGAAGTAAAGGCAAGAATCAAACGCTTATAGGTCGTCGCCAGTGAGCTCAAGTGGCCTCCGGCCAAATTTGAAGCCTGAAAGCCGGCTGGAAGGGTCAACCTCGGGAAGCTTGGAAGCGGAAGGTGCGGTCCGCCCCGGGGCCGGGGCAGGCCCGCGGGAGATCAGCCCGGTCCTGTCCTTCTTCGGGATCGGTGGCAAGCTCCCGCCGTCCTGCTCGTCGTCATCCTCGTCTTCATCGCTCAGAGAGAGGAGGAGAACGCGGGACCTGCGCCGGGGGAGGGGAGCCCTCGACTCTCCATCAGTCGCCTCGGAGTCAGGCCCTCTTTCCCGCTCCCCTCCTTCCTCCTCTTCACTGGAGTCGTCGGAGGCACGTCCACCGGTTCCTCAGGAGTTTCCATGGGCACGAGCCCATCCCTGTTGAAGGCGGGCATGGACTCCACTACCTGCTCCCAGTCGTCCCAGAGGAACAAGGGCGTAGGAGCACCCTCCAACCTCGCCACATCGCTCCCGACCAGAGATTGGAGGACCGCAGCCAGATCTCCGTCGGCCAAGGCCGCGGGGCTCGGATGGGGCCTCCACATCGGGAGTGAATACAGCCGAAGCGGAGCCAGCTGGTGCTCCAGGAATTTCCTCAGCAACGACATGCCGGTCAGCTTCGCCACCGCCATGTTGGCCGGCCTTAGATCCGCGTCGATCTTCTCCAACACCAGCTTCGCGCGGGGGTCCGCGAGCTCTGCTCGACCCCAGTCGCTGGAGCTCGTGGGCTGCTCTGTGGGCAAGATCAGCCGAGGGTGAATGCGCCCAGCATCCACCAAGACCCACTTGCTCCTGAAGCCCTCAACCTTTTCCTGGGGTTCGAGATGGCAATGGCGCCGCCGTACGCGATGAAGCTCGCGCGCGCGGAAGCAGGACCGTGAGAAGTCCGGAGGTAGAAGTAGTGGCGCAACAAGGCCACTGAGGACCGCACCCCTACATGAGCCTCGCAGTAATAGGCGAAGATTGCCAGGAGAAGGACAGAGTTGGGGTGGAGATGCAGAGCCTGTAGCTTGTAATGGCGGAGGACAGAGAAGAAAAACTCGGAGAAGGGGGGCACCAGGCCAGCAGCAATGGCACTTACGAAGAACGGATAGAAGGTGCTCCCTTGGCCCTCAGGGGTGGCGGAGCCGGCCTTGAACACCTTCGCCCCATCGATGCCCCGCGCCGCCGCCATCCAGCACAACCGGGCAAGGCTCGCCTCCGACAAGTTCGGCTAGTCCAGGGCAGGCGAGTACCAAGCTACGGCCGGGGACTGACGAGGCGCCATGGCTTCCTAGGTCACGTGGACGGAGTAGATCTGGAAACTTTGGAGGAAGGAAGGAGAGGCGCAAGAAAGGGGATCTGAGCAGCAACCGGAGAAAGCAAAAAGCAAAGCCTAGGCAGATGCCGCTCCTTTATCAACTCACACGGTTGCTAAGGCGCTCACGTCCAATCAACCGCCACGCGGTGCCCAATGCCGCAGGCTGTTAGGGCCCGCGGCGCGGCGCTTCGCTCTCGCCCTTCCGCCTCCCTGCACGGCCAAGTCCGGGTGCGCCTTGGGCCCGGGGGCTACTGTCAGCATTCTGGGAACGGTGGTCCCCAGACTTGCCTGCCTGCGGCCTGCGGCGTGGCTCAAAGGGGGGCCCAACATGGCCCATCTTCACCAACACAGACCCAAGACCCTCGCGAAGGGCCAAGCCTCGCGGGGCGGACGACACGGAGCTTCCTCAGGCACGACCTCATCAGGCTGGCTCGCGTGGAGGCGGAGAGATCAAGGCGGGGTACCTCACGAGGTGCCCGTGCCGCAAGCCATGACGACCGAAGGCGCCAGGCGGGTGCCAGCCCGCGCAGCGTCCTCCTTTCCCCTTTGGTGCAAAGGGAGCAAGCGCAGCCACGGAGTACCGAGGCATCAGGCAAAGGTTGCCATTTCGGTGCAACAAGACCAAGACCAGGAGGACTGCAAGACGGAGGTCATTGTGGAGCCCAAGATGGCATCACCAACAGAGCTTTGTGCAGGCGAAGACTACTTTTGTCAGGATAGCTGGTACTAGCTGTTCCCCTTCAAATTAGCCCGCCATTGTTGGCTCCCTTCCCGCTCGATATTTGGGAAAAGGAGCAGGGCCTCTATAAATAGGATCAGCCACCCACAGAAAGGAGGCAGATAGATAGAGGAAGGAAGGAAGGAAGCAAGCAAGCAGGCAAGCAAGCGGGCAGGGGGACGACGGGAAGAGATCTGGTAGAACCCTAGCAGAGAGAAAGCAAGCAAGCAGAGAGAGAGAGAGAGAGAGAGAGAGAGAGAGAGAGAGAGAGAGAGAAGAGTGACTAAACTCCTCCCAGCAGTTCATCACCCCAGCCAAGAGCAGACCCTCGCGAGGCTGTTCTTCCTTGTATTGTTCATCATCATCAGCCCAAGAGGCAATCCACCACACCACACACTGGAGTAGGGTATTACACCACAACGGTGGCCCGAACCAGTATAAACCCTACGTCATTCGTGTTGCTCTTTCCATTGCTTATATCTTAGCGAGGCGGAGGGGTGCAGGTAGGTAGGAAGGGAAATCTCCACGCGCACCCCAGTGTTCGAACCTGAAGGGTTTGCCGGAACCCGAAATCCGAAAGTTGTCATGCGCTTTTATGGTTGGATGCACAAAATCTTAATGCGAAAGAACGTCACTTTATATTGCCACTTGTGATATGGACCTTTATTATGTAGTCTGTTGCTTTTATTACTTCCATATCACACGATCGTATAAAGCTTATTTCCTCCACACCAATCAATCATACATATTTAGAGAGCAATTTTTATTGCTTGCACCGATGACAACTTACTTGATGGATCTTACTCAATCCATAGGTAGATATGGTGGACTCCTATGGCAAGACTGGTTTAAGGGTATTTGGAAGCACAAGTAGTATCTCTACTTGGTGCAATGAATTTGGCTAGCATGAGGGGGAAAGGCAAGCTCATCATGTTGGAAGATCCAATACAATATAATTCATCTCCGATATAAGAAAACATAACCCATTATGTTGTCTTCCTTGTCCAATGTCAACTCTTTAGCATGTGATATTTTAATGAGTGCTCACAATCATAAAAGATGTCCAAGATAGTATATTTATATGTGAAGACCTCTCTTTCTTTATTACTTCCTATTAATTGCAACGATGACCAAAACTGTGTTTGCACTACAAAAAAAGACACATCCGTGACATTTTGGGCCGAACGAATTTTTTTTCTGTCATACATATGACACTTCTATGACGATAATTGTGACAAAACCTGGTATCATCATAGATGTGGTGGGCTCCTACTTCTATGACAAAAAATCATGACAGAAAATGGGCTTTTCGTCCTAGGCGGGCTGGAGACGCAGCTGCATGACATTCTTTGGGCCATCCATGACGGAAAAAACCGTGGTAGAAGCGAGGACGAGGAAAATTTCAAGGAGTTCCCGGTTACGGTGGGAGGTCGGGGGCCGAGTGATGCGCGTTTCTCTCGTATAGTACGCGCGTGTGTGCGAGGCGTTGGCTCTAACTAAACCCGAGCGAGGCGTTGGGCTCTAACTGAGCCCGAGCGATTGCACTGCAGGCTACGCGTTACTGAACCCGAGCGATCGATCGACGACTGTTAACTGAACCCGATCGAGCGATTCCTTCGCTACTGCTGCTAACTGAAGCCGATCGATGGGATGAACAGTGAGCGTTGCAGGGGGGGTTGGATGAACAGTGAGCGGTGGCGTTGCCTCTGGATGAACATGACCCTGTGGTGTGGTGGAGGGCTGGATGAACAGTAGATGGTGGAGGGGTGCCCGTGGAGGGGTGGATGAACAGGACCCCGTGGTGTGGATGGCTGGATGAACAGTAGACGGTGGAGGGGTGGTTGAACAGGACCCCGTGGTGTGGAGGGCTGGATGAACAGTAGACGGTGGAGGGTGCCCGTGGAGGGGTGGTTGAACAGAACCC
>NC_057803.1:490626246-490641378 GCF_018294505.1 Triticum aestivum | reverse complement strand
GCCACACCCCTCCCGATCAACAGGACCCCCGTTTCGACCGTAGGAGGTCTGTTTTCTCCGTTTTGTGGTACGCCAGACCCCTCCCGATGAACAGGATCCCGTTTCGAACATGGCCGGTCGAACACAAGGCCGTTTCCTCCGTTCTGCGGTATGCCAGGCCTCGTTTCCATCGCCTGTTCCATCCAAGCCCTCCCGATGAACACGACGCATTCCGTTGCCTCCCCATGAACACGACGCATTCCATTGCCTCCCCATGAACACGACGCATTCCATTGCCTCCCCATGAACACGACAACGACGCTGTTTCTCCATTCCGACACAGCCATGTACACGAGCCCTGGCCGTACATATGCACGAGTAGGCGTTCGAGACCCCGCCCATATGTACACATATGTGGCCGTATTTTCTTTCTTGCACCATGGCTGCTGTACGTACATGTACATGCTACGTGCGCGCCTCTACTACGACACGTGCGCGCCTCTACTACGACACGTGCGCGCCTCTACATCGACCAATATGTACGTACACGTTCGCGACCAGAATGACAACACTACGTACGCTTCGACCAGGTGGGTCCCGACTGTCAGGCACTTCCTTGCGTGCGAAGATGTAGCTCGTGGGTCCCAGCAGTCAGAGGGCGAATCATTTTTTCGCAAAATACGGTGGCCCGTCCGGTGGGGCCCCGCTGTCAGGTGGAGGAATAACTATTTTGCGCGTAATAAGGAGGCACTTCCTTGTGCTGCCGTGGACCTAGCTGTCAGCCTCTCCACGTACAGTACTCTTTCGATGGAAGTCGGTCGTTGACCACGTTGACCACGTTGTGCCGAGAGCACCAGGGCGGTGGTCTGGACGACGGCGAGGCCTAGGAAGGGGACGACGCGGAGCCGGGGAAGACGCAACAGTGGAAGCCCGCGCGGAGAGGAGTACGAGGGCTCACTGGTTCCGCTGCGGTGTGAGGCTGCCATCACTGCAGAATAACAGGGGGTGTGGGTGAGTAGAGGGATGGCCTGGCCAGTGGTGGAAGTAGTACGGGGCGGTGAGGCCTCCGCGGCATCACAGCCGGCCACGGGAGGCAGGAGCACGCGACACGACCGGTGCTGCTTTGGGCGGCTGGAGCAAGAAGACCAGAGGTTGAAGAAGCACTACGGCCGTTGGATGGACATCGTACGATCACTGCAGCTAGAATCGTTTATATTGACTAAGTTGACAAAGCCCTTGGTACGCGTCAACTTAGTAGACCCACAGCTCAGATTTGGCAGAGAACATATAGCCCATTTGCGATTTGTATAGATGTTCAGCTCATATTTTAATTCTAATGGAATTTACTACAGCCCATTTACAGTTTGTTAAAAGTACAACCCAACTTCTAGCTAGGACAACGATTAATAATTTCAAACAACCGCTCAAAACAGAATTCAAAAAAAAATTCCCACATTTTGCTGGGATAAGAAATATTTTTATCCGAAATTTCTAGTCAGGTTAAATATAATTTCAAAATAAAGTTTTATCACGTTAAAATCCAACAAAATATTGCGCGCGCAACAAGTAATGAAATTAAAATTTTCAAATTCCAAAAATAATATATTTTCAAACTAATTACTTGTTTGGTGCATAGTAACTGTCCAGTTATTATAATTACATCCCATTTATTATTTCTTAAAGTCATTTTCTTGTTAAGCCTAATGCATACCTCCTAGAAAAGTTGCAGCCCAGTGGGGTGGAGAATAACAAGTTGACCCGGATATTGTGTACAACTGTCGGCCGTGTTGCATTGCTGATATTGAAAAAAAGCTATTTTTTATACATACATTTAATTTTTTTTGTATAGATAAGGAACATTTTTTATACACACATTTAACAATTTTTGAATACATGATCAACACTTTTTAAAACATATTTTTTAGTCAACAGTGGGCCCACAGCGAGCGAAGGAGGTCACAATACACATATTTTTTAAATACATGATTAACACTTTTGCAAAACAATTAGCCCACAGCGAGCCAATTAGCTCCAGTCGGCTCACAGTGGGCCGACAGGACCCAATCAGCCCACAGTGGGCCGTCAGGGGCCAGTCGGCAAGCTGTAGGCCGACTGGAATCCAATCGGCCTGCTGTGGGTCGACTAGGCCGAGTCGGCCTGCAGCGGGCCGACGGTGTATTATTTTTGAGAAAAATTTACCCAGCGTAATATTTATGAAAATTAATTAAAAATGTATTATTTAAAAAATAGCGAAAAGGCCTGTGTAGTACAGTACAACCTAACATGGTTACTCAGCCCACATTCAGCGACGCCGGAAAGGCCCAAACAAGGCTTCTGTACAACTTTTTGAAGTCACTGAACTCAATTAGTAACTTAAGAAAAAAGTTAGATTACACTGGAACCTAATTAAAAGCTGTCACGAGCAAATAAATAATTCAATGGGTCCCACTTATGCGTGTGTGTGTGTGAGAGAGAGAGACCCATCGGCCGATGCTCGTAAATACATCTTTCAGCCATATGCATTGCTGATGCTTAGTAAAAACTTATATAGTTGACAAAATCATATAGAACATCATAGCACACTGAACTTGCATACAAAAATTTCACGCAGGCGGCACAATCAGGATGGAAGCAATGGATCGCTACGGGAAGGGCTATGTTGAAACCAACGAAGTTGTACATAACGGTTCATCGTCTTTATCAATGACGGGGAAATATCTTGAATGTTGTGCAAAGAAAACAGACAGACAACACAATAAGTTCTCCTAGCACATTAAGTTGACGTACAACCCTTTCTAAAAAAAGTTCAGGTACAGAATTAGAACAGGTCACAATCAAATGTACTGGCATATCAGTGCTTCACACCCATAGCTCGGATTTAACTAGTATCTGAAAAGATTCAGTTGTTACCTCAAATTAGAGCACATCCAGGCAGCCAGCCCTGCCTCTTCTCCCAAAGAAGCAGTGGCCTCCGCTGTGCGATGGAGTAGGCCCTGTGCCATCCATCGTTCCGAGCAACACGGGGAAAGTTTGACGTTGACTCCTGTAATGGATGTCGTCGACGGACCCTGGCACCAGCGGCGGTGGTAGGACTTTGATTGATGGATTGACCACTTCTTCGACATGCACGAACACTCGATACAGGTACATCCCTAACGTGGTCCGCGGCGGCCTTGGTGGCGACGAATAGTACAACCCCGGTTCCGGCACCGGTATCTCAACACCAATCACCTTCGGTATGGTGGATGACTTCTTCATCCATGCCATAACCGTCAGAGCCCAGCTGTCTGGAGGAACAAACATACTTACGAGCTCACCTCCAAGGTCGTTGATAAGCTCGTTCATGGACTCGCTGTTCCAAGCACGTCGAGGCATGCCGTGGAAGGTAAGCTTTGTTAAAAACTCAAGCTCAGAGGGCACCGAGCCCCATCCTGGGTGCCACCGATCAAAGCTCACCAGCGCACCATCACATAACAAACGCCGGGAAGATTCGAACACACGACTGCAGTCGAAAGTTGTCCGGAACCTGACGAAGAAATCAACCGGTGGCGGACAGACTTCGACGAGCAAGTCACTTATTTGGATGCCGTTCGCAATGCCAAGAGCTTTGACAAGGTCATCCGGCGAGACGGGAGGCCGGTCGCTGTTGATGGTTACCATCAGCACTTTGCCGGCAAACTGGTCGTCAAGCGCCACCATGCCACTGTTGAGTGACAGCACGCAGTGACCGAAGGCAGGACGGACCTCAGGATCTCCGGCTTGGAGATCCGCGTTGACCAGCGACATGATAGTGCGCTTGAGTACAAGGAGTACAGGAGGGGGATTTGGGGGAACTGGTGTAGGAATCGAGATTCCAGAGGTGGGGGAGGGGCGGGAGACTGCGGATGAAAAGGTAGCATGAATTTCGAGCACGCACCAATATGCTCTCGGCGCGCAAGCGCACGAAAACACCGGTGGCGCCCACATGTCGGCCTAAGAGTCCTTATTCATTCTTTTTTGGAGAGCCCGGCCTTTTTTTAGGATCTTTTGAGAGCCCGGCCTAAGAGTCATAATTGACCTGTTTGGCATTACGTTACTACTCAGCCCATATTCAACGACACCTCACTGGCCCAAACAAGTGTACATCATCGAAAAGACACTGAGCTCAAATTATATAACTTGAAAAAGGAGATATATTCTGAACACTGGAGAATGGTGATGCCCTCATTTAGCCCACCAGTAGTTCGAGACAATAAACAGTTCGAAACAACGATATATACAACATTCAAACACTGACTAGTGACTACTACTGACATAAACAACAAGACATGATAGTTCATAAGAAGTCTTGCTACACCACCAAAACGCACCCATCTGCAGCGCTCAGACTCTCATCATCCAGACGAAGATGACATTCTAAACAGAAGCAACTATTACATAGTAAGAGTGACATAGACGAGGATGACCAAATGAGAAGGAATATGCATAACAAAAGAAAGAACTACCCATCCAGAACCAGCAGCAAAGACAACAAAGTCATTAGAAGAGATGATCCAACACCATCATAATTTGTAGCCCCGCTTCAACGACCAGTGATCCGGAGACACCAGTACTCCACCCTTTCGATGCAACAGCCCAATTACCTATCAACCTGAAGGCTCGAACCACATCACTACCTGTCGTAATTGAGACATCCAAGGACCAAAGTTAATCCGGATGCCTTTGTCATTCTCACCTTCTTTTGGCTGTAGGCTATATCATTGACAATCAGGGGAGTTTGCTCCCGAACTCCTAGGGCTCGCCGTGTAGACACAGTTTTCCATAGAAAACAGAGCCTCTCTGCCATCAAGGTCCTTGCCAACGGTGATCTCCTGGTTAATCGGATAATTGAGTCCGAGAAACAGAGAGTGTGAACCAAGGCTGTTTACCCGCCTCCAACTAAAAAATCCTAAAGGCCCCAACAAGCTGGTATCCTGCTCATAGACGTAACAGCCATTGTCCAGATACTCACGTATTACACGGTGCTTGTATACAATGGGGTTTTTGCAATATAACTTTTCCGGCTCATGTGTCCGAATGATCATCTGTCTTTTGTCGTCGTCTGATCGAGCGAGGAACCAGTTGTGCTTCCTTGTTTTTGGCAAAGGTGGTGTTATTACAAAGGGCAGTAACTGTAGGGACACTGCATCATATCAAAAAGGACAGGCGTTGTTAATGTAAGATCAGCATTGTTCAGAGTATGAGTAGGATAATGCAAGAAACATCATTGATATGTCCCTGTTGGAACTGGGAGGAAAATACAGGGAAATGTATACTGGGTTCGAAAATATATAAGTGCCATGCATGGTTATACTCATGTTATCTCGCAATCGATTCTTCACAGGAAACTACCATGTCATGCATGTTATGTAATCATGTTCTGTCCTCACAAACAAATTCTTCAAGGTAACTAACAGACCATGCATTGTTATATACTCGTGTTCTATGGGAAAAAATTTTGTGAGGATATTATTCTAGCCATTGATTGCTGAAGGGCGAATATAGGTATGTACACATGGTAAGCATTGCAGGATTTCACTACTTCCAAATATAGAGTTCTCCATATGCACATTTACTTCCCTAATGTATGGTTAGAAGAAACCAACAGTGTGGTGCATGTTTCTACATCTTGAAAATCAGGAAACTAACATGGCCATTGATACACACTCATATTTAGTAGTAGTATATAGATTACTGTAAAATAAGGATAATATCCATATATTCCTAACCGTTTAATTATTCAGGGTACAAATTGGCTGTAATGACATGGTCACAATCGCATGAATTAACTCATTCCAAATATAGCTAATTTACGGCGTCTCTAATACATTTCCATAGTTCTACTCAAATTCTGATCAAACAAAGATATGCCAATCATCACAAAAAGTTCAAACAGTGTCATGGCGTCATCATTAACATGAGAGGAAACAAGTTACACACGCCGTCCCAGCAATACGTGGTGCCATCTGCTTTGTCGATCGCGTAGATGATGCCATTGTGTTCAATAGCATCACAGAAGTGTGTATCAGCTTTGACGATGATCCACTGCGAGCCGAGTTGTCTCCAGCTAAAGAAGGCACCGGCGTAAAGATAGGCGAGTCAGCGGTCGAACAAGGCAATTAGCTTGAAGTTTGCGTAATTCACATGTCGTGTGGGCACTTGGCAGATTACAATCTTCTGCAAAACAAGGTCCGTCCAACTGACGTAATAATCTAGATGACTTGGACCGTGATGGTAATACTCTATATAATCCAATGGAGGAAGGATAATCTCATGGGAGGTCTGGAAGTTAACGAGCACCAACTTTTTACCGTCTTCTCTGACGGCAGCCATCCAGTGGGAGTTCATGCCGATCCAGTACATACCTGCCAAGAAGTTTCGGGCGATGGTGATCGGATCGATGTCGAGGGAAATGATGTACGGCGACCCACTACATACCTGCAAAGAAGTTTTGGCTAATGGAGATCGGATTGAAGTCAAGGGGCATCATGCACGCCGCCATATCATGGTGAGCCAATCTCGCAAGGCCAGATAGCAGCAAGCAGGGTGTCTTGAAAAGCTTATGCCTCACTTCGACGATGGTCGTGTGCATGTCCCGCGAGCATGCAGCCAGCCGCAGGGCGCTCAACATATCCATACACGAACAACAGAGGTCGAGGATGTCACTGGGGAGATTGCTCCAATCGCGGCTCATATGGATGTTGCGCGGTTCGCGTTCGGCCATGCTGGAGTTTGGAAGGGGGCTTGATTTATGAAGGAGAAGGATGTCGGTGCTGGAGCGGCTAGCGAGGGAATAGTGGTACTGGGGGAGGCGAGTGAGATGACGGTACACGGGGGCACAGTGAGATGGAGACGGAGAAGGATATGGAGATGGAGTGGTGCTATGGGAGCGGAGAGGGAGACGAGGCAAGGCGCCAATGTGCTATACAGCGGCGGTGACAGACTGCACTATCCACAAGGTGTGGCTGACTTTGGTAACCCGAACACGCCGCCTGGACTAGTGTCAGGCGCAGGGTGTTGTCACTTCACTGTGAGGACCGGATGAATAGTATTTTGACCATCAAGTGTACCACAGTTGTACTACTACTACTACTAGTAGTAGTAGTAGGTACATGAGTACTCCAGTATTGTATAGCGTAAATAGGTCTCCCGTGCTAGCATGCCTGTTCACTTCATCGTTCAGGTATCATCCATATTGCGAGCAGAACCAAATTCTCATGCATGCCCAATCAACGCTCTGCCGCGATGCATGCAGTGGTCGTTCTGGTGCATCAAGGACGACTTGCAGATCGTTCCACACTTGAGAAGAGGAAAAATGGAAAGGTAGAACGCGACAGCAGAGGAAGAGAACGCTGGCTAACGAGGCTGGGAGGGGATCGAGCAGGAAGTTAATGCTCCATGCCTAAAGGTTTTGGGAAAACCTAATTTTCATAAGGTGACTTATACTCACCTAAATGGAGGGAGTATTCCTTAACCAGAGAATGTTGTGTCTCCCACTCACGCACTCAAAAAAAAAACTACGACACATTTTTTATCTGTTTGCATAGGTCCCACCTATCAGGAAGGATGGGCACGTACACGAACAGGTACGACTCATCAGTCTACCCGCATAGCCTTTTCGTTTAGTCTACCTAGCCGTCTAATCAACTGCCTGCACGCCACTTCTCCCATTTACTTCTCCATCGGGAACCGATTCTCCTCGGCTTCTTCACCTCCCCTTCGTCTTCATTTGCACCCAAACCCCACTACGTTCACATTGTTTTAACCTCTTTAAATAATCATCTACTACTTTAGTTAGACTAGCCATCTAATCCTAATTCTCCAAACCATAGCCCTCCATTCCAGCGGTTCCAATTGGCGATAGAGATCGAGATGCAGGTTTTTAGCGTCCAACATGTCCTCGTCGAAGGCTCGATGCGCATAGTTGCTACCGTCACCGTCCACCCAAGGGTTGTTCGGCAGTGGATCAACAATGTATCCAACTCCCTCAAAAAGGTAGAGACGAGGGTCATCAGTCTCGACGCAGAGTACACGGAGCGTGCCCCTGGGAAGATCCAGTGCGCTGTCGTCCTTTAGCTGTGCCTCGAAGATGAAGTTTTGGTGTACCGCATCATACACTCGCCCTCCATACCACTTCATGATTTCTTGTCTTGGGAGGACGTATACTTCTGTGGGGCAGCCATCGAAGGGGACAAACAGAAGCTGGAGCCGTACAACCTTGATTTGAATAGCATCGCTGACCTACAAACCAGAATCAAAATTCATGTAGAAGTTTGTGATAAACAACACCATCCCTATTCGACGTAGCAAATTTTGTGCTGGGTACAAATCTTCAGAAGGGTGACGAGACAATGGCATTAAGGTCGTCTGGATGGGAGAATTATCCCTTGATGTACGAGCAGATAAAATATGCTGCCCTCGATGCCCGTGTGAGTTTCGAGATAGCTGCAAGGTCCAAAGAGCTTGTTGCGAAGCCGTCTCCCACAGAGAATGAGAAGAAGAAGAAGAAGAAGAAGAAGAAGAAGAAGAAGAAGAAGAAGAAGAAGAAGAAGAAGAAGAAAAGGCTACACCCGCAGGAGGGCATTATGGATGGATGAACTATTTCCTCTCTTGTAAAAAAATATTCCCTCTCGGTGTATATTGATATAGATGGACTATTTCGATGGTGTGCATGTCTTTGGAACAAAGTAGTAGCGTGGGTCCGCTTGACTATAAGGAACTATTTATCCGCATATATAGCTTTCTCTGCTACTCCTTCCGGTGATCGGTATGCAGTGCATGTGTCCGTAGACATGACAGCTAGTCCATGGAAGTTCAACTACAACGACCATCACGTTTCATCTCGCGATTCCCACGACGCCTCTCCAACTCACGGCACCACGCCCCCCGACATGCGCCTCACCCCTCTCGGCCGCACCGCCCCTCTGCCTTTGTGTGCATGACATGTGGGCCACCTAAAATGTCGCGAGCATCAAGTTTCTACCACAGCCACCCGCGATTCCCACGACGCCGCTCGAACCCATGAAACCACACGTCCCCCGACCTGCGGCTCACCCCTCTTGGCCCCACTGTCCCTCTGCCTATGGGAGCATTACATGTGGACCAGTCACCTATCAGGTCCACATGTTATTGACTCAAAGGTAGGTGTAGTAAGGCACTGAAGCTCAGTCCCGACGGCCCTAGGAGGGAAATGTAACTCCTGCGCCAGGGCTTGTGGTGCTCCCGCAGCACGAACTCGTGCCAAACTTGAGATTTGTTTCTTTACTATACATGCACGCAATGATTTAATGGACATTGTAATCTCAACATGTGATGGGGAGCTCTAAATTTGAATTTGAAACTTATAAAACGAATAGATTCAAAACAAATAAACTAGGAGAGAGGGAGTATATCGTAGGATGTGTCCCATACAAAATAAGTCCCCAGGTTTGTCACCGCGAAGATGCGGTTAGAAAGGAGCACAATGTCTTCCTACTCGTACGGCAACAAATCGGCCGCAGACAGCATGGTCCGCCTTTGACCGCCATGTGCAAGGTTCATGCTATCTTATTCAATCTCACCGTGGTTCCATCGTACCAATTCATGTGGTGGCCCGTTGCATGGCTGATCCCAATGTTGGACAAAGGTTCTACGGGAACGGTTTCACCGTTGTAAATGTTGTACAAATTGATGTTGGTACCCTCCCGTACATATGCAAGCCAATCTCCACTCGCACCGAGCCTAACCTGTGAAACAGTGGGCAGGGGGAGAATTAGTAAATGGACACGGAAGTAGTCTTTAGAATGCATTTACTACGTGATCAAACTCATCTTACCTGCTCATCGGAGGAAATCCGAGTGCCCCTCAACGTCGGCATCTCAAGGGGCTTCAACTTGCAACTACGGCCACGCCGCGCTGGAGAGACCCCCAAGGAAACATCCTCGTGCGTTCCACAGAACATCAAGATGCATTTGTATGAGTAGTTTATCTTGTGAGAGAAAAGGATGAATGAGGGAAGGCCTCTAGAGATAGAGATGGACACTACTACTACCAATGTGCTGGCTCGTGCGTTGCAATGGATCCAAAGTAGTAGAATAATACTTGTTCACCTGCTTGAAATATAAACACTCTAGTTTTGATATACATGTGTCAGCAGACATGACAGCTTGTCCATGGAAGTTGAACCACCGCGACCATCACGTTTCTTGTTTCTACGACTGCCACACCCACACGCGATTCCCACGACGCCACTCCAACCCACGGCACGACGTCCCCCGACGTGGACATGGATCCTCTGACATGGCTATCACTGACTTGCCCTGCCTTTCCTTCACTGACAGGTGGGACCCACGCTTATGGGTCCCACATGTCAGTGACAGAATGGTAGGATTGTTCACGTCAGGGGATCCTCATCCCCCCGACGTGCCCCTCATCCCTCTCGGCCCCACCGCTCCTCTGCCTTTGTGTGCATGACATGCGGGCCAGCTGAACTGCGGCGACCATCAACTTTCTACCACAGACACACCCGATTGGATGCGGTTTGCCTGCTCCGCTGCTGTGCTCCGATCCGTACTCCTGCACAATCGAATTTTCATCCAGCGGCTATGACACATTTTGTCCCGGGCATCAATCCTCAGCTGGAGTACTTATGTACTACAGGTAGTACCCGCCGGTGTGGCCATCTACGCCTCGTAATGCCCCGACGCCCAGTTGTGGCACCCTCGCCACGGCCACGCCACCACCGGCTGGTTCATCTCGAACGAGTGAGTCACGAACCACGCCACCACCATGAGAATGACATGTGGGCCAGCCGCATTTAAGGTCCGCATGTCATTGACTCATAGGTCGGGCACTAAGCCACTGAAGTTCGGTCCCGTGGGCCCCGAGAGGGAAATGTAACTCCTGCGGTAGGCCTTGTGGTGCTCCCGCAGTACGAGCTCGTGCCAAAACTGGAATTTGTTTCTTATTACAACTCCTACCAACTAGTACTAGTAAGGTACACGTGCATTGCACGCATGTGATTCTGGTGGTTTGTGCATTATGCTTCTACATGTGGAGCTTTCTGGATTCTAACATGTGGCAAAATCTCGTTGAATGTAAGGTTAGGAAAGTTTGATTAACTTAGGTGAGTGTTTGGTTCAAGCCACACCTTAGGCAAGCTACACTAAGGCCCCACATGACATACACACAATCTAAGATGACTTATTCACCTGGATGGAGGGAGTAGTGTTTCTAGCAAGATGCCCGCGCGTTGCACGAAGTTGATGGAAAAGGTAAGCAAAACTTATAAATTGACGGATGGAGTACTAGTTACAGTGATGCATATAATTAAGCAAAGGGATCGCACATGTCGGTATTGACTGGAACGAGAATGCAACATCAGAATAAGAATTAAGGCCACAATGATGTGATCACAATGGTGGTTACAGAAGGCAAGAAGAAAGATGGATCCACGAACGTACGACCTCCTCCTCCTCAACTTAGTGCGCCGGGCCACCGACCGGCGGCTAAGGAGCGGCGGCTTTTGTGGCGAGGTCGAGGTGCTTCTCAGCAAAGGCATCCAAGGCTTCCAGCCGGTTGAGGAAGGCCAACGTCGTAGCGTCCTCACTGGCCTTGTAGATACCTATGTACACAATTTGCTCGTACATGTGGATGTCTAGGTCGACGAATTCTTGCAGGGCGAGGCGCCTCGCGGTGAGCGTGACCTCCAGGTGGACATCCTTTGTGGCGTCGGCGGGCAGTCGCAGGGCCACCAGTGCTTGAAAGAGGTTCCGGCCATGGAGGCCGATTAGGGTGGCAGGCAATGAGGAGCCCGGGCGCGCGGGCTGGAGGAGTACGGCGATGTCGTCCGCGAGCTTCTTGATGACGGTGAACTTGTTGCTGGTGTCAACGATCATCTGGTCCAATTGAGAGTCGTAGTTGGCGTCGACGGCGGCCATCCACCAGCTGGTCTCCAACACCGTCTGGAGACGATCCTCGGCGCCATGCCGCAAGCCGGCGTCGTGGACCATCTGGCGCAGCCACTGGCCGCTCACGCGCATCGCCGCCATGGGTCTGGAGTGAGCTCTTTTGTGCTTAGTGTTGGTGCTTAGGCAAATGCTTAGGTGCATACGATGTGGTAGATGCATTGGAATGGAGGGGCGCCTTTATATAAGGGCAATGAGGGCAAACTGTGTTGCATTCACATCGTGCAACCTCTTTTCCCAGACCTCCTCCCATTACTTCCCTCATGCATTAATTGAAGGAGGATGCATTGGCCGTTCAACATATCGGGAACCGCTACTCCCTCCCTCGTCTGCATTAAAGCCGTATCAGGAACTGCGCCGCCCGCTGTCAAATCGAATACTCCCTTCGTCTAGGTGAGTATTAAGTCATCTTACGAAAACCACTCATTTATTCACATTATATACGTACAATATATATGGCCAACATCATATAGCCAGCAGTTTAGTTGTCAAAGAATTTCAGGTTGCTTAGTTTTGTCAAAGAATTCCAGGGTGCTTAGTTTTATTTGAGGGGTGGGTTGTGCACTTATGCTGGACACCATTATTGTGACAAACCTTTTTAATAGTACTACTGTACAAAAGTGGAGTATATACATTTTTTAAAAGGCTAGAGGGCAGGGCAGTCTAGCTCAGTCGGTTTCACGAGAGGCGAGGGCCTTTGTGATTTGCCGGCTCATTACTGCTGTCAAATCGAATAGTACTGCGCCGCCCGCTGCACGCCCGTCGCCTCCATTAAACCCCTCCGTTAAACCCGCATGCAAACCGAGAATCCTACTCCGGCCACACGTCCATTCATGAGCGGGCCAGAATTAAACGCAACACTGGCCGAGCTCCTCCCGTCCGCCCTCAGTTTAAACGAGGCCAGACGCCGGCCAAGCTCCTACCGTCCGCCCTCTATTTACACGAGGCCAGACAGACAACGAGAAAGAATCGCACCCCTCCGCCGCTTCCCCATCTCCACCTTCACCATTTTCTCCACTCTTCTGATGGCTTCTAATGAGCCGTTCACCGGCATATTACCCGGCTGGGTGGCCCGCCGAGCCCTCCGGATACGGGCGAGGCCGCTCGGTGCTTCCCCAACCTCGCTTGGCCCGATGGAGCCAGTTGCCGCCCCAAGCAGGCACGTGGTTCAGCAACTCGCTACTCTAGTTCATCTCGATGAGGAGTGGCGAGTTGCTCCACGCAGGCATGGCGGCAAGCACGCTGGTACGGGCGCCGTCGCTGCCGCGTCGTACCGCGCCACCAGTGTCTGTGGTGGCCGCGCGCTCCCGTGCCTGCGGCAGCGCCATGCAGGCAGAGACAGAAGCCGAGTGTGTGGAGAGCGACGAGAAGGTGGCCAGCTTCTCCGTGTCCACCGCCATCATCGAGGAGAAATAGAACACGGGAGGCCGCCGCCACTTGGGACCCATGAAGGCCACCGCCGAGGCGACGACCGCGGATTCAGGTGGCTTCTTTGTTGCTTCGTCTCTTTCGAGGACCTTCGTCGACCCCGCAAGTGTCTGACGGACATGAGGAAGACAAAGGGATCCGCAGGCGGCCATTTAGAACTAAAATAAGTCTAGATACATCCATTTATAGGACAAGTATTTCTGGACGGAGGGAGTACTAATTATACAAGAGAGCCGGATTGGCACCTCTTAGTTCATGTAAATGTAATGAAATCCATCATATTTATATGAAGATCCGGCTTTTTATACGAAATCCTTCATGCTTATATGAAATCAGTCCGTGTTTGCACGAATTTCATCTGGTTGATTAGAGTTGTAAAAATGTATGCCGCTGGTGTTTGATGTCGTCCTACGCTTAAGGAAGCGGGAGGAAATTTGCCGGCTGCCGTTGGAGATGCTCTTTATGTTGGTGACATCCAATCCATTTGAGTTGATTGCATGTATGATTGTCCCTCTATAAAAAGTTAATTGCATGTACAGTGTACACGTGACTTGCAGGGTGGCTACAGCTTCGTACAGAAAGTTAAAAAGAAACAAGTCCATCCTTAATCTTGTATTCTAAGTACTCTGTGGGTTCGACTGTCAGTATAGTGGCGAAAGAAGTATATATTAAATAAGTAGAGTAATATATAATATAAAAATATAAAGTGAAAAGATAGAATTCGAACTCATGCCATCGTGTTGCGAGCATCGGCGTTAACCAGCCGAGCACATTTTTGTTGTAGACCATGCTGGAGATATATCTCCATGTCTACTCTTATACATACTCCATTCGTTCCTAAATATTTGTCTTCTTCAGATTTCAAATGGACTACCACATATGGATGTGTATGTAGACATATTTTAGAGTGTAGATTCACTCATTTTGCTCCGTATGTCTTTTCAGGAAGGGGTCAGATTTGTCCTTGATTTATTTATGAGGTATCCAGATAGCACTGCACCGCCAAGAAAAGAGGGTAACATCAAAATTATGGACTACTTTTTTGAGTATGTTGGTAAGGTCCGGTCATAGTCACTTGTTGAAATCTCTAAAAAGACAAATACTCCCTCCGTCCGGAAATACTTGTCATCAAAATGGATAAAAGGAAATGTATCTAGACGTATTTTAGTTTTAGATACATCTCTTTTTTATCCATTTTCATGACTAGTATTTTCGGACGGAGGGAGTAGAAAAAGAGTTGGTGATGATGGTGTGCGTGCCATCCTGCAATATAGGCCGTCAGATTTATATCTAACGGATAGGAAAGAAACTATGGAAATTTTGCAAAAATATACCCACACGTCTCTCCACGTTCGCAAATAAGGCCTTCCCTCGTTCAACCTTTTCTATGAGAATATAAACTACTCATACAAATGCATCTTGATGTTCCGTGCAACGCACGGGCAACTAGCTAATTTCTTTTTAAATAGTTGCTGCGATAATTGGGTTGAAGTGATATATTTTATGTCTGGCCCGAATGATTTCAGATTCACTAGTAGTAACAAAGAAAAGGCTGCCTTGTTAATTAACAGAAAACAAGGTGAAAACTATCACATGAGGCTAGTAAAAACAAGGCACACTGGGTTCAGTGTAATCGTCACTACAGCTGTGCGCGCGCGAGAAGCCTACATATCGAGGGGGCTACCGAGTGAGGCATCGAGATACAATGTTTGAGAGAGAAACAAATTGACAGATTATGATCAGATCGAGTTGTCACCCTTCT
>NC_057803.1:490607126-490625897 GCF_018294505.1 Triticum aestivum | reverse complement strand
AGATCGATGTGCCACCCTACTAGTTCGGTGCCGGGTAGTGTGTGTGTGTGTGTTTGAGAGAGAAGCCAGTCGATAGATTAGTATCAAAATCGAGGTGTCACCCTACTCCTTCGGTGTTGGGAAGTGTGGGTGTGTGGGGGGGGGGGGCAGTGACACTCACATATCTCTACTCTTATAAAAAACAGAGTTGGTGATGATGGTGTTCCTGCCATCCTGCAATATAGGCCATCCGATTTATATCCGACGGACAGGAAGGAAACTATGGCAATTTTGCAAACAGATACCCACACCCCTCTCCGTATTTGCAAATAAGGCATTCCCTCATTCATCCTTTTCTCCCACAAGATAAACTTCTCATACAAATGCATCTTGATGTTCCGTGCAACGCATGGGAATCTTGCTAGTAGGGAGAAGGAGTTTGTGTGACACATATCTAGCTATATTAAGGGATAGGTAGATAGCATATGTGTGAGAGACATTAGTGGCTGTGGGTGGGCGGAATTAAAGGGGTGGGCTTGTTAGACATAGAGAGCGTGTGTGTTTCTGTGTGAGAGACTTGTAGGACGGGGCAGAAAGACGAATTTAACCCTAACGGAGGGAGAGAAATACACGAAGTGCGCGTGTGTGATTCCGATGCCCACAGGGAAATGAGATATGTATGCGTGTGAGAGAGATTGCACAATTCATTCACATATCACTATCTAGCGATCGTGGACGTGCATCGCTTGAACATAAGTCAATATCTACTTCGTATCGTGGCCAAAGGTACAATATCGATTCAACGCTATAAAGATTGGACACTCGCATATCACATTTTTTTCTATTTAAATAAGCCTTTTTAGTTGTGCATGCCAAAGTTACAGTGATGTTTCTTCAAACAACCAATGTAGCTATCATGAACATGCACCATTGTTACTCTTGCATTCAAATTCATTAGTCTTGGATGATTTAAGTTTCTATTTTGAAGTAATATATGTAATATTCATATATGAATTCAACGGGTACGCAATTTATGAAATGGAGGCTATGTAATCATATGAGGTAACACTTTTAAGTAGCTGACTACAATATCCATTTCTTTTTGTGCCCCTCTACACTAACACGTCAATGCATTATGTTTAAAGTAAATAACCAATGGCACTAAATTATCAGTTTACACGAGAAATACATAGGCTGAGCGTTTGATCCCTTTTTTGTGAACGCGCCACTACACCCGTACATCGGTGCATCATCCCGAGTTATTGTCTTTTTTCTGGGGTGGACTTCACACCAGTTATTAACTGCTGACGCGTGCCCCGTGTACACAGTCTAGCATGACCTTCCCGCTAGCATGGTCCACAATTAGTTGAGACTGGATACGAACGATCCCGCGGGCAGCAAAATCTCCCGCCTCCTTCTAAAATTTCCGCCACCTTAGTCTTTAGCATGCGAAATCCCCCTTTTGTCCTTGGTGCACGGAGACCAACAGTTACAATACCGCCCTCATCTACATGATAGGTTGGGCTGCTTTGGTAACTTCCGGTTCCCCCACTACACGGCACCCCCATTTCCTCTCCCCCTCCCGCAAAAACGACTAACTCCACAGCACCAGAGCATCTTACATCACGCCGTCCGTACTTCATCGCCCTTTCTCCCCTCCCCTCTCGAAACCCTAGACTACTCATCCACCGGCGTACCATAGCCCATTCACTGCCAGCAGTGTCCACCTTGTCGGATCTGCTTCTGCGGCCGCATCTACCCCTCCCACCTCCCCTAGAAACAAGTAGACTGCCCATCCACCACTGTACCACAACCCATTTAGTGCCGGCCTTGTCCATGATGCCGGATCTGCTTCGCCGGTACTCTCGTCAACCGTCGCGCATCTGCAGCGGCTCATTCGTACTCCCCACCGGAGATGCTTCGTCCACACCCCTGGAGCCTCCCCACCGACACCCCCGTCGTAGGCCTCTGATCCTTTTCGCCGACACCTTCCTCAACCCTACCGGAGCCGCTTCGCCAACACCTTCCTCAACCCTACCGGAGTAGCTTCGCATATACCATTCTCAACCCTACCGGTCCTGCTTTGCCAACTCACAAGTCCACGGCCTCATATCCGCTTCCTCGCACCCTCATCCAACCTACCGGAGTAGCTTCTGACGCCCCATCCACGACCGCAGATCCGCATTGTCGACACCACCCTTAACCCAACCACCGGAGCAGCTTCTGACGCCCCGTCCACGGCCACAGATCCGCATCGTCGACACCATCCTTAACCCAACCACCGGAGCAGCTTCACCTACGCCCTTGTCCATGGCCATTGATCCGCTTCGCCCACACCATAGTCCACCCTACCGGAGCCGCTAAACAAACACCCTACTCGACGGTTCTAGATCTCCTTACCGGACCCCGACAGCCAGTGCAGCGTCATCACCCTTGACATTTCTAACCTGATTCCCACAGTCTGGAGAGATGCCAAGCACCCGCCACGGCCTAGGTACTTGTCACCTTTAAACCCGTCCAGCATCACCTGCCCGATGTACTTCAAATATACTAACCGGTCGTTGTTACCTGTTATGCAGCTGGGAAAAACTACATGGACGATGTTTCTTATGGATCTAACAGCTTGGCCAACCAAGATCCTGGACTGAGGCATTGCTATGATCTTGTAAACGCGTCTCTCTCTCTTGTATTGTTATGTGCCTGCCAGCGTGCTTTGCTAGGATTTTTGACCAGTAATCCCTTTGTGCAGACAATGATTTCTACTACTGGCTGCTAAATTAAATATGTAGATGTCATACATGATACTACCTCGTACCTCCGTTCCTAAATATAAGTCTTTCTAGAGATTCCACTATAGGCTACATATGAAGCAAAATGAGTGAATCTACACTCGAAAATGCACCTATATACATCTGTATGTGGTCCATACTGGAATCTCTACAAAGACATATATTTAGGAACAGGGGAAGTACATTACACAAAATTGTAGGTGGCATGTAGGAATTCCAGTGCAGTACATTAGGCTCCCTTAGAGTACCTGCTAGTCCGGCATACAGAGTCATGGCTAGTTTATGGTACGCACACAATCGTTAATTGGTGGTTTAAATATGCACAAGGGATATGCAATGTAGTATCATGTAGAGATGTCTGAAATTAGCCGTGTCAACTTGCAGATAGGGTTACACAATGAAAAAGTACAAGATGTATGTGGCAATTTCATGGAACATCACAAAAAAAAGGAGATGCAGCGGTGAGCCTATACAGTGTGCCATGGTACGTCACTCCTCCATTGCAATCATCATGACATGTTATTTGTATGCCAGTTCTATTAGCCAAGTTTCTTAGGGACAATTATTACGAGTTATCCTAAGAAAATAAGCACCTATGAATATAAGCTCCATGTAATAAGCCAAACAGTTCTTTTCATTGCGTTTTCAGCTTATCTTTGGTATGATCAATGGAAAGTCTAGATTGCATTATATTTTTTTCATTTTGCTGCCCATATGGAAATTAATTCGACTTGCAAACATCACAAATTGAACCTAGTGCAGTAATTAATATGATAGGAAAACAGACCATCACTATTTGCCCAAAATGCAAATACAAAGATACCATCTACTTGGCATAATCTACTTTGGTCAATGTTTTCCATAGAGATCCCATTGTCTAATTTAAACGAAGAATGCATGGCCCACATTTAAATGAAGAACAATTATTTATTGAAATTCGATGGTCCAAGTGGCTGGTTATTATCGTATAGCAGCACCACCTAAGAGCATCATATAGCAGCAGCAACAGCTCATAGCAACTGATCATACAGCAGCAGCAGTCTACAATTCATCATATACCAGCAGCAGCTCATAGCAATTCATCATATAGCAGCAGCAGGAGCAGCTCATAGCAATTCATCATATAGCAGCAGCAGGAGCAGCTCATAGCAATTCATCATAGAGCAGCAGCAGGAGCAGCTTGTAGCAACTCATCATATAGCAGCAGCAGGAGCAGCTTGTAGCAACTCATCATATAGCAGCAGCAGCTCATAGCAATTCATCATATAGAAGCAGCAACTCATAGCAACTCATCATACCGTAGCAGCAGTTCATAGCAATTCATCATATAGCAGCAGCAGGAGCAGCTCATAGCAATGCATCATATAGCAGCAGCAGAAGCAACTCATAGCAATTCATCATATAGTGGATCAGAATGAAAATTTGGCAAAAAATTAGAGGAGATCCTCACCTTGTTGGATGAGCTCATCCTTCAATAGCACCTCAAGGCCATGGCCTGGGAGGAGGGGAGGGGGAATAAGGTGCCTTTTGCCGCAGTGTGGCATCAACCGTAGTTGTGCAGCGCCCGCCGGAGTAGTGTGTTGGACGAACCAGAGTGGAGCACCTGCTGCAGACCATGAGAATGAGGGGCGGTGCCAGAGGGAGGAGAAGCCAGGGAGATTTGGCCCTACCCGCCGGCCATGTAGCCTAGCTGGACATAGCACTGTCGAGGACAAGGCCAGATGGGACCAGTGGTGACGACTCGCTGGAGGAACCCTAGTGCTGCAGACAGGGGATCCAGGTAGAGGGAAAGGGGAGAGGAGATGCAAGCGGGCAGGGCAATGAATGCTTGCATGTTTGTTTTTACCTGAGGGTCAGGTGTGACACGGGCGTCAGCAGTTGCATTTTGAGTGTAATATAGGCAGACAACAAAGTCATTTCACTATTCCCCTTCCCTTCAATTTTTTGTGAGGTTCTACCTGAAACACCCCCCTCCAAAGCGAAATTAGTTAAGCCCAAGCCCATAACTCAAAAATGACTTCTTTACATCTTTTATGGCTTATTTTGACAATATGCCCTGAAAAGGCGGAATCGAACTGGCCCTTAACCAGCAATTCAATTGTGCGTGTAATGATGAATCAGTCCCGCCTGCTATTTGTACATACATTTAGGCATCATCATACATGGCATAACCTAATACATGTGCATTCCATTGTAGAATCTGGAATATGCAATGTTTATGTTAGTTCATACGTTGCACATTATGTTTAAATGCCCCTTAAATCTGGTCAGTCAAGTGATGGTCTTTAAGCCTCCTTCTTTGCTTCTTTTCTTGATATGTAAGATTTGCTCACACATCTGTTCAATTGCTTGTTTGCATCAGCCAGCCATACTAGGTCTGTTTGCTTTGATTACTTGCGGTTCTTGACCTAACACTCTAACAGAGCTTGTCAACGATTTAAACACTAAGGGCTGCTGTAGTGGGGCCTTGTCTAACTCATAGGTGACATAAAGGTTTGGCTGTACACTACAGTAGGCAAGTATGTTAGGAAAGTACGCATATTTATCTTCCAAGGAGACGAGTAACTAGTTGACATAATTATGTGGTGTTGTTTTGTTATAATCTCATCCTTTTGTGTTCACAGGCTGGAAAGTATGCATATTTATCTTCCAAGGAGATGAGTAACTAGTTTGTGTCACCTTGCAGAGGGGGTGCAATGAAGATAAGATTGAGGATTTCCAAGTACAAGATGTTAGGAAGGAGCCTTGCAAGAGAAGTAGGAGCTGCGCTGAGCCTCTTCAACCTGCTAAGGTAAGTCACTGTATGCAACTCAATAGTTCAATTCCTTGGTTGTTTCAGGCATAGTTAATTTTCTGTTTTCAATTGCTTTATTTGTCCTCATTTAATGAGATGCCCAAATAATCATGCCTGATGTTCAGTACTTGTATCACTCTTAGTTGACATAATTAAAGGCCTTACCATTTAATTACTCTGCCGAAGTGTGCCTGAAGCTTTGAAGTCTATTAACCAACTATTATTGCATGAGGCTCACAATCTAGTTTATACTACGCTAATGATTGCATAGTTTTGCCTGCTGTAGTATGTTTGTATGAAACCCTCTACTGTTCATTATGCTCCCTAAGACTTTAATTGAGGCACAGAATGGCCAACTGCTTGCTTACTTATACGCAACATGCTGTCTAAATTTGTAACTTGTCTGTGTTTTCGATTGGGCCCAACATCATGCTCCTCTGGAGAGCTAAGAGGGATTTCTGTATGCAGGCTGCACAGACTATCTTTTTTATAATTTTTAAAATATCACCTGCTTATGCTTCATGACGTGTAACATTTTTTTTGAAGGTGACGTGTAACATTATTGTTAGTCCTGTTTTGCCATGTAGTACAAAATAGTGTCTTGTTCGCTTCACTGTTGTAACTATATTTTTGCCCTAGTCATGTGTACTTACAAAAACATTTCAGGATGAAGTGACATCAACACAAAGATCTGCAAGCAGTGCGGCATGGCCGTTACCGAATGATTATGGATTGGAATTGGAATGTGCTGATGTTCTCGAGCATCAACTAGAGGTGGCAAGACAACGTGTACATGATTGTCATCGTATAATCAACAAGTTGAGACTGGACATGCAGGTATTAGATGCAGGAGTCAAAAAATGAAACAAGACACTGAGGTAACCATGAAGGAATTGGAGATTTTGCAGACTGAAATTTGTGCTATCTGAATCCAGCCAATCCTATTTTCTGAAGAGATTATAGTTCAAATGGAGTTAAGTTGATGCGCGTCCATGATGTATAAGCTATATTTGCCCAGTGTATGCAATTTGCTATTTGTGTATGCTTTATTATCACCCGTGCCGAACCATAATGCCCAGTGGGTATAATCGGCTGTAATTTCTTTATTGTACAGTGTAGGATTATTCTACCTTTCTATGCCTTGATCTCTTTGTTGTAATAGTGTAGGCTTTTTAGAGCTGATAGTATTGAGTATGATAATTCTTTTGAATATGCTATATCGTTCAAACGGGGGCCAATTCGCCCGACCATGGCCCTTCACGGGCCGTCGGATCCATGGGCCTTCTATGTCTCGTAGGATCCATGGGCCTTCTACGTCTTGTAGGATCCATGGGCCTTCTACGTCTCGTAGGATCCATGGGCCTTCTACGTCTCATAGGATCCATGGGCCACCGGCTCATTTACGGGTCTTGTACGGGCCTTTAATGGGCCGTAGATGGGCCTTTAATGGAAATCGTACGTTTTATGGGCTGACCATAACGGGCCGTTAATAGGCCGTATTTGGTGATGCTATGAAAATGGCCCAACAGACTAATGGTCCACAAATCGGCCGACTGTGATGACGGACTGAATTTGGCCCACAAACAGAAAATGATAGTAACGGGCCGTAAGTAACCGAATGCTGCAAATGAGCCCAAGAATAAATGGGCCCTCAAAAGGCCGAAAGTTAACTTAGGCTGGAAACGGCCCAACGGAATAACGGGCCGTTAATGGGTATAAAGTGATACACTGTTCATTACGAGCCAGTTTCACCACAGGCCGTTAATGGGTGTAAAGTAATACACTATTCATTATGGGCCAGTTTCAGCACGGGCCGCTAATGGGCCAAGAGTTACAAAGGGCCTCATATGGGCCGAAAGACGTCATGGGCTACACATGGGCTAGAAGTGAAAACGGGATGGAATCATATTCGACAGCCCAGATGACGCTACTGGGCCTAATTCGGATAGGGTGTAACAGGCCTTGGGTTAGCGGGCTGTAAATGGGCTATATGTGAACATGCCGTTAACAGGCTTTCCATGGGCCGGCCCGCCAGCTTTTGACCAAGTCAAATGGGCCGGCCTTTTCACAGGAATGGGCCACTGTTGGGCCGTGCCATGTGTCGACATATCATAGGCGCCTTCTGTCCAGTGAGTGGATGACATATGTCCCAACGATGAGCCAACACGTGTTTCCTCTAGCCAATGATGATTTTACATGTGGAAAATCCCCATTGGTCGGGGCTGTTAACGGGTTATCGGATCCAAAACCTGACCCGATAGCTTAACGGCGTTCCGTTATGGTGGATGCCATGTGTCAGTCACCCTTGACGAAAGCACTTCTGTGACGCGCGATTTATTGTCATGGAAGTGGACACTTCCGTGATGATAATTTTGGTAATGTCATGGAACACTTCTACGACATCACAGGTATGACTATCTTTTGACAAACACGTATGTATTTTTTTGTAGTGTTGTCAACCCTCAACAACTTTTATTCATCATACTCTTTCTATGTGAGCTCATTAGTCTCCATAAGACTCACATGATCTCTTTGTTTCTTTATATTTCTTTCTCTTTTCTTTTATTCCCTTAGGGTCATGGTAAAATAATCAAGCCCTTGACTCAACACTAATCTTTATTATATATCTCACGGACTCAATTACATAGAAGGATAAATAAAGCAAAACTCATGACTAGATCATACTAAGAACTTTTATTCTACTAGATCAAGATATTACCAAAAGGATCAAACTAAGAAAAACGGTAAAGATAAAAGTGATGGTGATACGACACCGGGGCACTCCCACAAGCTTGGCAGTTGCCAAGTGGAGTGCCCATACCCATGTGATTATGTCTGCTTTGTTTGTGAAGAAGGTGGGGATGTTGATGATGGATAGTCGCACATCAAGCGTAGGAGGTCTAACTTGCGGATAATGCCCTTGAGTGCGATGATATGCTCCTTCAACAAAATATTTTCACGTGTGAGATACTTATTTTGTATACGAGCTAACTCAATCATCTTGAAAGCTTCGATTTCTGTTGGGGTAAGAAGATTGTGATCCAGTTGAAAGGTGTCTTCTGTTGCCAGAACTTGGTCCTCCATGGCCTTCTTGATCCCGTCATCCTTGTTGATCTTCATAGGTTCTTCTCTCTTCATCTCTATCTTCATTAGCCAAGCATCGTTGCCCTCATGGTTGGAGGAGGCGGGAGACGACATAGTGCTTGGCCTTGACAACCCTGACAGAAAACAGCTCGAAACAAAGACAAGAGATTTTTGCGTGATACAGGAGTCAAAACCCCCGGGAGATTATATAATGAATTTTTTCTGACCAAAATACGTGTCGTGTATGAAAACGGAGTCCGAAGAGCACACGAGGTGCCCACGAGGTAGGGGGCGCGCCCTCCACCCTCGTGGAGCCCTCGTGTCCTTCCCAGACCGCTGCTTATTTTTCTATTTTTCTAAATATTCCAAAACGGAGAAATATTGCCTTAAAAACTGTTTTGGAGTCGGTTTACTTACCGTACCACATACCTATTCCTTTTCGGAGTCTGAAACGCTCCGGAAAGTGTCCCTTATGTATTCCTCCGGGGTTACGATTTCAATAACATTGGTTTCAACATTTATGGGATTACTTGAGATATAATGTTTGATTCTTTGACCATTCACCACGGATTTGTGCCTTCGAAGTTGTTGATTTTTATGGCACCGGAAAGGTAGACCTCCTCGATAACGTAAGGACCTTCCCATTTAGAGAGAAGCTTTCCTGCAAAAAATCTTAAACGAGAGTTGTGTAGCAATACATAATCACCTACATTAAACTCATGCTTTTGTATCCTTTTGTCATGCCATCTTTTAACTTTTTCTTTAAACAACTTGGCATTTTCGTAGGCTTGGATTCTCCATTCATCAAGTGAGCTAATATCAAATAACCTCTTCTCACCAGCAAGTTTAAAATCATAATTAAGTTCTTTAATAGCCCAATAAGCCTTGTGTTCTAGTTCGAGAGGTAAGTGACATGCTTTTCCATAGACCATTTTATACGGAGACATGCCCATAGGATTTTTATATGCAATTCTATAGGCCCATAATGCATCATCAAGTTTCTTGGACCAATTCTTTCTAGACCTATTAACAGTCTTTTACAAAATTAGTTTGAGTTCTCTATTACTCAATTCTACTTGACCACTAGATTGAGGGTGATAAGGAGATGCAATTCTATGATTAACATCATATTTAGCAAGCATTTTACGGAAAGCACCATGAATAAAATGTGAACCACCATCAGTCATTAAATATCTAGGGACTCCAAACCTTGGAAAAATAACTTCTTTAAGCATTTTAATAGAAGTGTTATGATTAGCACTACTAGTTGGAATAGCTTCTACCCACTTAGTAACGTAATCAACAGCAACTAAAATATGTGTATAACCATTAGAGGAAGGAAAAGGTCCCATATAGTCAAAGCCCCAAACATCAAATGGTTCAATAACAAGTGAATAATTCATAGGCATTTCCTGACGTCTACTAATATTACCAATTCTTTGACATTCATCACAAGAGAAGACAAACTTACGGGCATCCTTGAAGAGAGTAGGCCAATAAAAACTAGATTACAGTACCTTATGTGCAGTTCTATCTCCAGCATGGTGTCCTCCATAAGCTTCAGAGTGACACTTGCGTAGGATCTGTTCCTGTTCATGCTCAGGTACACAACGTCTAATAACACCATCTACTCCTTCTTTATAAAGATGTGGGTCATCCCAAAAGTAATGCCTCAAATCATAGAATAAAATTTTCTTTTGCTGGTATGTGAAACTAGGTGGTATAAACTTAGCAACAATGTAATTAGCATAATCGGCATACCATGGAGCAGTATGAGAAGCATTTATGACATGTAATTGCTCACCAGGAAAGCTATCATCAATAGGTAGTGGGTAATCAAGCACATTCTCTAACCTAGACAAGTTGTCTGCAACGGAGTTCTCAGCTCCTTTTCTATCAACAATACGCAAATCAAATTCTTGTAGCAAGAGAACCCATCTAATAAGTCTAGGTTTAGCATCTTTCTTTTCCATAAGATATTTAATAGCAGCATGATCGGTGTGAATAGTTACTCTAGAATCAACAATATAAGGTCTAAACTTATCAGAAGCAAATACAACTGCTAAGAATTCTTTTTCAGTAGTAGCATAATTTCTTTGAGCATTGTCTAGAGTTTTACTAGCATATTGAATAAAATTTAGTTTCTTATCAACTCTTTGTCCTAGAACAGCACCTACAGCATAATCACTAGCATCACACATAATTTCAAAGGGTAAATTCCAATCAGGTGGCTGAACAATAGGTGCAGAAATAAATGCTTTCTTAAGTATTTCAAATGCTTCTACACAATCATCATCAAAGACAAATGGTATATCTTTTTGTAGTAAATTAGTCAGAGGCCGAAAGATTTTTGAGAAGTCCTTAATGAACCTCCTATAAAAACCGGCATGACCAAGGAAACTTCTTATACCTTTGATGTCCTTGGGACATGGCATCTTTTCAATAGCATCAACCTTGGCTTTATCAACTTCAATACCTCTTTCAGAAACTTTATGCCCCAGGACAATACCTTCATTAACCATAAAGTGGCACTTTTCCCAATTCAAGACAAGATTAGTTTCTTCACATCTCTGCAAAACTCGATCAAGGTTGCTCAAGCAATCATCAAAAGAAGATCCATAGACGGAAAAGTCGTCCATGAAAACCTCACAAATCTTTTCACAGAAGTCAGAGAATATGGCCATCATGCATCTTTGAAAGGTAGCAGGTGCATTACATAAACCAAAAGGCATACGTCTATAAGAAAAAGTACCAAAATGGCATTTAAAAGTAGTCTTTGATTGATCTTTGGCTGACATAGGTATTTGAGAGAAACCAGAATAACCATCTAGAAAGCAAAAATGTGTATGTTTGGACAATCTTTCTAGCATTTGATCGATAAAAGATAAGGGGTAATGATCCTTTTTAGTGGCCTTATTTAATTTGTGGAAATCAATTATCATCCTATAACCTGTAATAATTCTTTGAGGAATCAATTCATCTTTATCATTAGGAACAACAGTAATACCTCCCTTCTTAGGGACACAATGGACAAGGCTTACCCACTGACTATCAGCAACGGGATAAATTATACCTGCCTCAAGGAGCTTTAGTATCTCCTTTCTTACCACTTCTTTCATTTTAGGATTCAGCCGGCGTTGATGATCACGAACTGGTTTAGCATCTTCTTCCAAATTAATTTTATGTTGACATAGAGTGGGACTAATGCCCTTAAGATCATCAAGAATATACCCAATAGCAGCACGGTGCTTCTTTGGAGTTTTCAATAATCTCTCTTCCTCATGCTCTAAAAGGTTAGCACTAATAATAACAAGATATGTCTTTTTCTCATCAAGATAAGCATATTTAAGAGTATCAGGTAACGGTTTAAGCTCAAACACGGGATCACCCTTGGGTGGAGGAGGATCCCCTTGGATTTCAACAAGTAAATTGTTTTTCAGAATAGGTTCCTATTTAAAGAATACTTCATCCAATTCCCTTCTTTCATTCATAGACATATCATTTTCATGGTCTAGCAAATATTGTTCTAAAGGATCACTAGGAGGTACGGCAATAGAAGCAAGACCAATAATTTCATCCTTACTAGGTAATTCTTCTTCATGGTGTTGTCTACTAAATTTAGAAAAATTAAATTCATGAGTCATATCATCTAAACCGATAGTAAGAACATCTCTTTTGCAATCTATGGTAGCATTAACAGTATTTAAGAAGGGTCTACCAAATATAATGGGACAAAAGCTATCTTGTGGGGAACCAAGAACAAGAAAATCAGTAGGATATTTAGTTTTCCCACACAAGACTTCAACATCTCTAACAATTCCCATTGGTGAAATAGTATCTCTATTGGCGAGTTTAATTGTGACATCAATATCTTCCATCTCAGCAGCTGCAATATCATGCATAACTTCTTTGTATAAGGAATAAGGTATTGCACTCGCACTACCACCCATATCATATAAGCCATGATAACAATAATCTCCTATTTTAACAAAAATAACAGGCATTCCTACCACAAGTCTAGGTTTATCTTTATCACGGGGTTTAGCAATTCTAGCAGTTTCATTACAGAAATAAATAACATGCCCATCTATATTATCAGACAAGAGATCTTTAACAATGGCAATATTAGGTTCAACTTCATCTTGCTCAGGAGGTGTATATGTTTTAATATTGCTTTTACAAACCATAGTTGAAGCTTTAGCATGATCCTTTATCCTAACAGGGAAAGGTGGTTTCTCAACATAAGAAGTAGGAACAATAGGATCATTATAAGTGATAGTATTTTCTTCAAATTTAATAGGTGCAGCTACTTTTACTTCTATGGGAGGATGATATTTAAACCACTTCTCCTTGGGGAGATCAACATAAGCAGCAAAAGATTCACAGAAAGAAGCTACTATCTCAGAGTCAAGTCCATATTTAGTGCTAAATTTACGAAAAATATCGGTATCCATAAAAGATTTAACACAATCAAAACTAGGTGTCATACCTGACTCCTTACCATTGTCGAGGTCCCAATATTCAGAGTTGCGTTTAATTCTATCCAATAAATCCCATTTGAATTCAATAGTCTTCATCATAAAAGAGCCAGCACAAGAAGTATCAAGCATGGTGCGATTGTCGGATTTCGGGTTCCGGCAGACCCTTGAGGTTCGAACAGTGGGGTGCGCGCGAAGATTTCGCCTCCTACCTACCTGCACCCCTCCGTCACGCTAGGATCTAAACTATGGGAAGAACAGCACAAGAAACACAGGGTTTTATACTGGTTCGGGCCACCGATGTGGTGTAATACCCTACTCCAGTGTGTGGTGTGGTGGATTGCCTCTTGGGCTGATGATGATGAACAATACAAGGAAGAACAGCCTCGCGAGGGTCTGTTCTTGGCCGGGGCGATGAACTGCTGGGAGGAGTTCAGTCGCCTTTCTCTTTCTCTCTCTCTAACCGACCGCCCCCTGCTATGTGGGTGGCTGGCCCTATTTATAGAGGCCCTGGTCCTCTTCCCAAATATCGAGCGGGAAGGGAGCCAACAATGGCGGGCTAATTTGAAAGGGGACAGCAAGTATCAGCTATCCTGACAAAAGTAGTCTTCGCCTGCGCAAAGCTCTGGTGATGACACCGTCTTGGGCTCCACGGTGACCTCCATCTCGTAGTCCTCCTGGTCTTGGTCTCGTTGCACCGAAATGGCAACCTTTTCCTGATGCCTCGGTACTCCGCGGCTGCGCTTGCCCCCTTTGCACCAAAGAGGAAAGGAGGACGCCACGCGGCTGGCACCCGCCTGGCGCCCTGAGTCGTCATGGCTTGCGTCACGGGAACCTCACGAGGTACCCCGCCTTGATTTCTCTGCCTCCTCGTGAGCCAGCCTGACGAGGCCGTGCCCGAGGAAGCTCCGCGTCGTCCGCCCCGCGAGGCTTGGCCCCTCGCGAGGGTCTTGGGTTTGTGTTGGTGAAGACGGGCCGTGATGGGGCCCCCTTTTGAGCCATGCCGCAGGCCGCAGGCAGGCAAGTCTGGGGACCCCCGTTCCCAGAACAGCGACAGTAGCCCCCGGGTCCAAGGCGCGCCCGGACTTGGCCGTTCAGGGAGGCGGAAGGGCAAGAGCGAAGCGCCGCGGGCCCTAACAACCTGCGGCCTTGGGCGCCGCGTGGCGATTGATTGGACGTGGGCGGCACTGTTCCCCCATGCCCTCCTTATTTTGCGCCATGCTAGGCGGACCCGTAGTCGTACACAGCCGTTCCCTTTTCTGTTGCTCGAGTGCCCTCTGACCTTCCTCCGCTCGAACTCCGGCTTATGTTTTCAACCTGATCTCGAACCTCCCTCCCCCCTTCCCATTGCCATGGCTCCGACGAAGAAGGAGAGAGGGAAGAAGCCCGTGTCTCCGCCTTGCCCGCCGCCGTTGGCGGCCCCCGCCGAGGGCTTGGGCAAGGTCAACTTGGCTCTGGCCACCATCTTCAATGAATGCGGGAGGACGATGGCCTAGCCCGCGTCCCACTTCTCCATCGACAGGACATCCACTGAGGTCCCGTATCTTGCCGACGCCCTGTGGGCGGGTCTGGTTCCTCCCTTTTCTGACTTCTTCAACACCGTGCTTTCCCACTATCAGATCCACATGATGCATCTAGGTCCTAAATCAATCACCCTCCTTTCGGTCTTCGCCTTTGTTTGCGAAGCTATGGTGGGCATCCCTCCTTCGGTTGCCTTGCTGCGCCACTTCTTCTCGTTGCATCTTGTCGACCCTACCCACTGCTGGGCTTACGTGAGCTTCGTTGCCGCGCCTGAGATGGCGGCCTCTGGGATTGACTTCAAGCTCCCCCTGCCCGCGGTTGGGTTCCATGAGCGGTGGCTGTATGTGGACGCAGGGGTGCCCAGCCCCCTGCTATTAGAGCCGACCTCACCTGCCGCCCCCGATTCGGGCTGGGGCCAGGAGACGCTTGAGAGCTCCCGGCTCGTCTTCGTCTGGCGCCGCTTCGCGCTCTTGAGGTCGCTTGGCGTGACAGCGCCCAAGGTGGTGAAGGAGTTCCTGCTATGCCGCGTTGCTCCTCTTCAACGCCACTCTCGCCAGATGTGGGCCTTCCGTGGGCGCGAGGATCGTATGAGGCTCCAGGAAGAGGACCTGACTCCTGAGGTGCTAAGGACGGCGCTCTTGACCCTGGCTGGGGACCCCAACTGTAACACCCTCGATGCGACTATATCTCCCACGTGTCGAGGCACGACTTAGAGGCATAATCGCATTGAAGGCATATGTCGCAAGTTAGGCAATCTTCACAACATCCCATGTAATATGATAATAAAAAGGGGAGATAACATAGTTGGCTTACACTCGCCACGTCAATCAAGTACATAAATAACATTACATCATCCAAACACTCATGGCCCGACTATGACACCAAAATAAAAGATAACCCAACAAGCGACACGGTCCCGATCACCCCCAACTGGGCACCACTACTGATTAGTAACATTGAGAGTCCTCGTCGAACTCCCACTTCAACTCAAACGCGTCACCTGGAGTGGAATCATCGGGCCCTGCATCTGGTGTAATAGTAATCTGTGAGCCACAGGGACTCAACAATCTCGCACCCTCGTGATCAAGACTATTTAAGCTTATAGGTAAGGCAAGGTAAATATAGGTGGAGCTGCAGCAAGCGACTAGCAAAAATATGGCGGCTAACTTATTCGCAAAAGAGAGCGAGAAGAGGAGGCAAAGCGCGAGCGAGAAACTAGAGAACAACCTGCGCAAACATTACTCCAACACCGTGTCCACTTCCCGGACTCAGCCGAGAAGAGGCCATCACGGTAACACACTCAG
Organism: Triticum aestivum; assembly: GCF_018294505.1. NCBI lineage: Eukaryota > Viridiplantae > Streptophyta > Magnoliopsida > Poales > Poaceae > Triticum > Triticum aestivum. Next base: position 490,609,948 of record NC_057803.1, on the reverse strand, counting down.
TTGATTCATTTTAAATAAGTTAAGGTTCAAGTTATCTACAACCGGACATTAACAAATTCCCATCTGCCCATAACCGCGGGCACGGCTTCCGAAAGTTCAAATCCCTGCAGGGGAGTCCCAACTTAGCCCATGACAAGCTCTCACGGTCAGCGAAGGAATAGACCTCCTCCCAAGACGTTCCGATCAGACTCGGTATCTCGGTTCTTCAAGACATTTCGACGGGTTAAAACAAGACCAGCAACACCGCCCGAATGTGCCGACAAGTCCCGATAGGAGCTGCACATATCTCTTTCTTAGGGCACACTCATATTGTCCTAGGTATGGGTAGGCCAGCCCAGAGTTGCCCCTGGTGGCCACCGGCAGCTGACAGGTAGACCAACACTCAGAGGAGCACTCGCCCGAGGGGGTTAAAATAAGATGACCCTCGGGCTCCGAAAACCCAAGGGAAAAAGAGGCTAGGTGGAAAATGGTAAAACCAAGGTTGGGCATTGCTGGAAAAGCTTTAATCAAGGCGAACTATCAAGGGGTTCCCATTATAACCCAACCGCGTAAGGAACGCAAAAACCGGGAACATAACACCGATATGACGGAAACTAGGGCGGCAAGAGTGGAACAAAACACCAGGCGAGAGGCCGAGCCTTCCACCCTTTACCAAGTATATAGATGCATTACGATAACATGGCAATATAATGATATCCCAACAAGTAAATAAATGTACCGACAAGGAACGGCCTCCAATCTTCACCTGCAACTAGCAACGCTATAAGAGGGGTTGAGCAAAGCGGTAACATAGCCAATCAACGGTTTGCTAGGACAAGGTGGGTTAGAGGTTTGACATGGCAATTTGGGAGGCTTGAAACAAGTGGTAGGCATCGTAGCATTGGCATAGCAAGAGAGCGAGCACACTAGAACAACAAATATAGTAGTGATTTCGAGGGTATGATCATCTTGCCTGCACAATTGTCAGAGTTGACTGGATCCTCGAAAGCAAACTCAACGGGCTCCTCGTTAGCGAACTCGTCTCCCGGCTCTACCCAAACAAGACAAACAAGCAACAAGGGCACAAATCAACCACGTGCAAGGATCAAACAAGATGATGCAAATATGATATGCTATGCGGGATGCGATGCGGGATGCATATGCAAGATATGACAGGAAATGCAAGATCCTTGCCTCAACTTGGAAATCCAAGCGTGCCACTGGAAAGATGAGATGAAATCGCTTGAAAACAATATAAAGAACACCAGAATCGGAGTTACGGTTTGGAAATGGCAAGCGATTCAAAATTGACACCGGTCTGCGATTTACAGCAAGTAGCCATCTAAATGCAATGAGATGAACATGCTACAGCACCCAAATATGACAACAAAAAACATGGCAGGGTTGCATTCATGATGCTTAACAAAAGTCTAGCACTAAGCTACGACCAATTCATCCATTAACAGGTTCAAACAATCATGGCAAAAATACATATGACAAATAGATTTCAGACTTAGTGAAATGAACACTTGTCTGGAATTTCAGATCAGGTAGCACACTTCGGAGCACCAAAACTACATGCTACAGGACCTGAACATGGCAAAGTAAAGCATGGCATGGAGCTACTCAAAGATCTTAACAAAACTCCCTTAGTGACCTTGAGCTAAAATGGATTAGAAAATGCAATTGCAAGCATGTGAACATGGCAGAAACATAATCAGTTTTTCAGACTTAGTGAAAATTGGCACATGCTGAAACATAACTCAAGTAGGCATGCTTACGAGCTCTATGCACTCACTACGGTGCACGTCATGATAAGCTAAGCATACACCCATCAAGAATACACAAAATGCAAGCTATACATGGCAAGAACAATAGCATAGCATGCACGGATCAACTACAACATCATCAGCAAAATTGCAAACAAGTTGACAATCTGCCCAGATTCACAAAGTAGCAAAAGTAGAGCTCGATTGACTCAAGTTAGGATGCTCCATAATTGCAAACAAAGACATGGATGGATAGAGCACTGCAAGAATAATAGAACATCCTTACTGTTCATTCTCAAAAGAGGCACGGATCACTAGGAAACAACATGAACATATGGCATCATGAGATAAATAGATCAAGGACTTAGTGGAATTGCTAAGTCCCTGAAAACAGAATTACCAAGTGCACCACTTTGCAAGCTTGTGCTAGTCATCACACACATCACAGAAAAACATGGGTTGCACCTTTGGAAAGATGACAAAACCCTTAACAAAACATATGTAGAACTCAGGGGCATATCATGCACACAATAATCATGGCAAAAATGACAAAAAGCTAAATGGAGTAGCAGATCTGACAATTATCTCAAGTAGCCCTCTTCTAACAGCATTTCGGGCATCACGATGAGCTCAAGTTAAAATGATACAATGAGATGAAATTATATACTCTCTAAGATGAACAGTTTGATATGCTATATGCCCAAATCGGAGCTACGGATGCAAAGTTACGAGGCTATGAACATGAGCACATGGATCTGGAATTTCGAGGACTTAGAAGAAAAACAACCTCCAGATCTAGGGTTTACTGTTCACGGCACGCGAACCAAGGTGGTGGCGCTGCTCGCCGGGGAAGCTCGTCGGCATCGATGGCCGCGGTGGCCGGACCTTGAGGTGGCGGAGAGGGGCGTGGGCCCGAGTGTTGATGGAGGCCGCGGTCGAGGCGGGAGGAGCCGGGCGGAGTGGCGCGGCTGCCGGCGCCGTTGAAAGCAGGCGGCGGCGACGAGGTTCGGCGGCCGGAGCGGGGCGGCTTGTCGGAGCGCGAGGAATGGGGCGACACGGGCGGCGGCACGGAGG
>NC_057803.1:490599925-490606497 GCF_018294505.1 Triticum aestivum | reverse complement strand
TATAGCCATAGAGGGAGCTAGGAGAGTACAAATGAGGTGCGGTTTTCGGCCACGCGATCGTGATCGAATGATCTAGATGATGGAGAAGGCTTAGGTGGGTTTTGGGCCAAATTGGAGGGGTGTTGGGCTGCAACACACACGAGGCCTTTTCGGTCCCTCAGTTAACCATTGGAGTATCAAGCGAAGTCCAAATGGTACGAAACTTGACAGGCGGTCTACCGGTAGTAAACCAAGGCCGATTGGCAAGTCTCGGTCCAATCCGGAAATGTTTAATCCCCACACAAGAAAGAAAGGTAGAAATGACCACCGGAGGAGAACGAAGCGCCGGAATGCAAAAAGGACAACGGGGAAAATGCTCGAATGCATGAGATGAACACGTATGCAAATGCAATGCACATGATGACATGATATGAGATCCATGACAACGATAAAAACACACGGAGACAAAAACCCGAACCCGAGAAAATTAAATAACTTAATGCCAGAAACGGCAAGAGTTGGAGTACAAATTGGGAAAGTTACATCTGGGGTGTTACAACACTCCACCACTACGAAAGGATCTCGTACCGAGATCTAGGACTGAAAGAACGCCGGGCACTCAGAACGGAGGTGATCCTCGCGTTCCCAGGTAGCTTCACGGTCGGAATGGTGTGACCACTTGACTTTGAGGAATTTGATTGACTTGTTGCGAGTCTTGCGTTCAGTCTCTTCAAGAATAGCAACTGGGTGCTCACGATAAGAGAGATCTTCTTGGAGCTCAATGTCCTCGAAGTTGACGGTGCGGTCAGGAGTCTTGAAGCACTTTCAGAGCTGAGAGACATGGAACACATCATGAACATTTGCAAAGTTTGAAGGAAGCTCAAGTTGATAGGCGAGGTCGCCTCTCTTGCTGACAATCTTGAAAGGTCCCACGTATCTAGGGGCAAGCTTCCCTTTGATACCGAAGCGACGAGTACCTTTCATAGGAGAGACGCGGAGGTAAACATGATCTCCGATCTCGAAAGCCAAATCACGGTGCTTACTATCATAGTAGCTCTTCTGACGAGATTGGGCTGCTTTGAGGTTATCACAAATGACTTTGCACATTTCCTCTGCCTCTGTGATTAAGTCATTACCCAAAAGCTGACGTTCACCGGTCTCAGACCAGTTGAGTGGGGTACGGCACTTCCTGCCATACAGAATTTCAAATGGGGCTTTGCCCGAACTTGCTTGAAAACTGTTGTTGTAGGAGAATTCAGCACAAGGAAGACAATCCTCCCACTTCATGCCGAAGGAGATCACACAAGCCCTAAGCATATCTTCGAGAATCTGGTTGACACGCTCGACTTGACCGCTAGTTTGAGGATGGAAAGCTGTGCTGAAGCGGATGTTGGTGCCCATGGCCTTCTGAAAAGAATCCCAAAACTTGGATGTAAAGATGCTGCCACGGTCTGAAGAGATCACTTGTGGAATACCATGCAGAGAGACAATCCGAGAGGTATAGAGTTCCGCCAATTGAGCTGCAGTGATCGACTCTTTGATAGGCAGAAAGTGAGCCACTTTGGTGAGTTTGTCGATGACAATGAATATAGCATCATTGCCACGCTTGGACTTTGGAAACCCAGTCACGAAGTCTATTTCAATGTGGTCAAACTTCCATTCTGGAATGGGAAGAGGTTGGACGAGACCAGCTAGCCTTTGGTGTTCTGCCTTCACTCTTCTGCAGACATCACATTCATTCACGAATTGAGCAATCTCACGCTTCATTCAAGTGCACCAATAAGCTTGCTTGATGTCCTGATACATCTTCGTGCTCCCAGGGTGGATGGAGAGGAGAGAATTGTGAGCCTCATTCATGATCACTTTACGGAGGTCACCTTTGGGTACAACAATACGATCCTCGAAGAAGAGAGTGTCCTTGTCATCAAGGCGGTAGCACTTGTACTTAGGTTGATTCTTGGCAATCCCAATCTTCACCTTTTTCACCATAGCATCAAGAAGCTGAGCTTGGCAAATCTGGTCTTCCAAGGTAGGAGAGACTTGAAGGTTGGCGAGGAAACCTTGAGGAACAACTTGCAGATTAAGTTTGCGGAAAGCTTCACGAAGCTCGGGTTGATGAGGCTTGAGAATCAGATTATTGCAGTAAGCCTTTCTGCTCAAAGCGTCAGCAATCACATTGGCCTTGCCAGGAGTATAATCAATACTCGGATTGTACTCTTGAATCATTTCGACCCATCGAGTTTGCCTGAGGTTGAGATTAGGCTGAGTGAAGATGTACTTGAGACTCTTGTGATCAGTGAAAATGTCCACTTTTCTTCCCAATAAGAGATGTCTCCAAGTCAAAATAGCATGCACAACTGCCGCCAACTCGAGATCATGAGTGGGGTAGTTCTTCTCATTAGGCTTCAACTGGCGAGAGGTATAAGCAACAACTTTCTTCTCTTGCATCAATACTGCGCCAAGACCTTGGAGAGAGGCATCACAAAAGACCTCGTACGGTTTGGATTCATCAGGCGGAGTCAGAACTGGAGCAGTGATCAATTTCTCTTTCAAAGTGTTGAAAGCAATGTCACACTCCGGAGACCAAACGTACTTGACGTGCTTCTGGAGAAGATTAGAGAGAGGCTTCGCGATCTTAGAAAAGTTTTCAACGAATCTTCGGCAATAGCTTGCGAGACCGAGGAAGCTACGGAGTTGCTTCAGATTTTGAGGAGGTTCCCAATTCAGAATTGCAGACACCTTCTCAGGATTCACGGCAATACCCTTGGTAGAGATGATATGACCAAGATAAAGAACCTCATCGAGCCAAAATTCACACTTGGAGAACTTGGCGTAGAACTGATGTTCCCTGAGCTTATCAAGAACCAAATGCAAGTGCTTGGCATGATCTTCATTGTTCTTCGAGAAAACCAGAATGTCGTCGAGATAGACCAAAACGAAGTCATTGGTGTAGGCGTTGAAGATGACGTTCATCATGCGAGAGAACGTCGGAGGAGCGTTGACGAGGCCAAAAGACATGACAGTGTATTCATATGAACCATAGCTTGTCCTGAAAGCCGTCTTGGGAATATCTTGCTCACGGATTCGAATCTGATGATAACCCATACGGAGATCAAGCTTGGAGAATACTTTGGCACCTTTGAGTTGTTCGAACAGCTCGTTGATGTTGGGAAGTGTGTATTTGTTCTTGATGGTCTTCTTGTTCAATGGACGGTAATGTAACACCCTCGATGCGACTATAGCTCCCACATGTCGAGGCATGACTTAGAGACATAATCGCATTGAAGGCATATGTCGCAAGTTAGGCAATCTTCACAAACATCCCATGTAATATAATAAAAGGGGAGATAACATTGTTGGCTTACACTCGCCACGTCAATCAAGTACATAAATAACATTACATCATCCAAAACACTCATGGCCCGACTACGGCGCCAAAATAAAAGAGAACCCAACATGCGACACGGTCCCAATCACCCCCAACTGGGCACCACTACTGATCATCGGGAAAGGAAACATAGTATCATTGAGAGTCTTCGTCGAACTCCCACTTGAGCTCATACGCATCTCCTGGAGCGGAATCATCGGGCCCTGCATTTGGTGTAATAGCAATCTGTGAGCCACAGGGACTCAGCAATCTCGCACCCTCGCGATCAAGACTATTTGAGCTTATAGGTAAGGCAAGGTAAAAATATGAGTGGAGCTGCAGCAAGCGACTAGCAAGTATGGTGGCTAGCTTATTCGCAAAGGAGAGCGAGAAGAGGAGGCAAAGCGCGAGCGAGAAACTAGAGAGCAACCTGCGCAAACATTACTCCAACACCGTGTCCACTTCCCGGACTCCGCCGAGAAGAGGCCATCATGGTAACACACTTAGTTGATTCATTTTAATTAATTAAGGTTCAAGTTATCTACAACCGGACATTAACAAATTCCCATCTGCCCATAACCGCGGGCACGGCTTTCGAAAGTTCAATCCCTGCAGGGGAGTCCCAACTTAGCCCATGACAAGCTCTCACGGTCAACGAAGGAATAGACCTCCTCCCAAGACGTTCCGATCAGACTCGGTATCTCGGTAACTCAAGACACTTCGACAAGTTAAAACAAGACCAGCAACACCGCCGAAATGTGCCGACAAATCCCGATAGGAGCTACACATATCTCTTTCTCTGGGCACACTCAGATAAGCAATTCGTACAACTAAAACCAGCCCTCGAGTTTCCCCGAGGTGGCGCTGCAAGGGGCTCTAGTTTGGACCAACACTCAGAGGAGCACTGGCCCGGGGGGGTTAAAATAAGATGACCCTTGAGTCTGCAGAACCCAAGGGAAAGAAAAGGCTAGGTGGCAAATGGTAAAACCAAGGTTGGGAATTGCTGGACAAGCTTTAATCAAGGCGAAATATCAAGGGGTTCCCATTATAACCCAACCGCGTAAGGAACGCAAAATCCGGGAACATAACACCGATATGACGGAAACTAGGGCGGCAAGAGTGGAACAAAACACTAGGTGAGAGGCCGAGCCTTCCACCCTTTACCAAGTGTATAGATGCATTAAGATAACAAGGCAATATAGTGATATCCCAACAAGTAAATAAAAGATGTTCCAACAAGGAACGGCCTCCAATCTTCACCTACAACTAGCAACGCTATAAGAGGGGCTGAGCAAAGCGGTAACATAGCCAATCACCGGTTTGCTAGGACAATGGTGGGTTAGAGGTTTGACATGGCAATTTGGGAGGCTTGCAAGCAAGTGGTAGGCATCGTAGCAATGGCATAGCAAAAGAGCGAGCAAACTAGCATAGCAAAGATAGTAGTGATTTCGAGGGTATGATCATCTTGCCTGCAAAGCTGTCAGAGTTGACTGGATCCTCAAAAGCAAACTCAATGGGCTCCTCGTTAGCGAACTCGTCTCCCGGCTCTACCCAAACAAGACAAACAAACAACAAGGATACAATCAACCACGTGCAAACTCAAACAACAAGATGCAATGATGGTATGCTATGCGGAATGCGATGCGGGATGCAAAATGCAAGATATGACAGGAAATGCATGAACCTGGCCTCAACTTGGAAATCCAAGTGTGCCACTGAAAAGATGGGATGAAATCGCTTGAAAACGATATAAAGAACGCCGGAATCGGAGTTACGGTTTGGAAATGGCAAGTGATTCAAAAATGACATAGGTCTGCGATTTGCAGCAAGTAGGCATCTAAATGCAATGACATGAACATGCTACAGCCACCAAACAAGACAAAAAAATACATGGCAGGGATGCACACAAGATGCTTAATAAAAGTCTAGCACTGAGCTACGGCCAAATCATTCATTAACAGGTTCAAACAAGCATGGCAAAAACGCAAATGACAAACAGATCTCAGACTTAGTGAAATTAACACTTGTCTGGAATTTCAGATCATATAGCCCTCTTCGGAGCAACAAAACAACATGCTACAGGACCTGAACATGAAAAAGAAAGACATCGCATGGAGCTACCCAACAAGCTTAACAAAAGTCCCTTATTGACCTTGAGCCAAAAGGGATCACAAAATATATTAACTAGCACACGAACATAGCAAAAACATAATCAGTTTTCAGACTTAGTGAAAACTGGGACATGCTGAAATATAACTCACGAAGGCATGTTAACGAGCTCGATGCACTCACCACGGTGCAAGTCATGGAAAGACAAGCATACATACATTAAGAAGGCATAAAATTCTAGCTAGACATGGCAAGAACAAAGGCATAGAATGCACGGATCCACTACAATAACATCGGCAAAATCGCAAACAAGTTGACGATCTGCCCAGATTCACAACGAAGCAAAAGTAGAGCTCGATTGACTCAAGTTAGGGTGTTCCATAATTGCAAACAAAGACAAGGATGGATAGAGCGCTACAAGATTAACAAAACTCCTTTCCTGATCATCCTCAAAAGAGGCACGGATCACTAGGAAACAACAAGAACATATGACATCATGAACTAAATAATCCCAGACTTAGTGAAAACTACTAAGTCCCTGAAAACAGATTTACCGGGTGCCTCACTTTGCAAGCTTGCACAAGTCACCACACACATCACAAAAATGCATGGGTTGCACCTTTGGAAAGGTAACAAAATCCTTAACAAAACATATGTAGGACTCACAGGCATATCATGCACATAATAATCATGGCAAATATGACAAAAGTCTAAGATGAACTAGCAGATCTGACAATTAACTCATGAAGCCTCCTTCTAACAGCATTTCGGGCATCAAGATGCACTCAAATGAAAATGATGCAATGGACTGAAATGATGTACTCATCGAGGCGAACATTTTGATATACTATATGTCCAAATTGGAGCTACGGATGCGGAGATATAGCCGGTCAAAGTTAGCATAAAATTTAGGGGGAGAGGGGAAAAAGTCAACCCAGATCTAGGGTTCCTCGCGGGCGCGCGAACCGAGGCCAGATCTGAGCTCGCCGGAGTTCGTGCTCCTGTTCACCGGCGACAACAGGGGAGGAGGCCGGCGGCTTGATCCGAGTGGAGGGGCAGCGGTGCGGGACTCCGGCGACGAGGGGAGACCGGGCGGCGGGGTCGGCGGCGTCCGGCG
>NC_057803.1:490587529-490599331 GCF_018294505.1 Triticum aestivum | reverse complement strand
GAGAGGCGGCGAAGTGCCACATGTCAGGCGCTGGTTGGCTGGGGTGCAGCGGCGGACATGTCCGTCGGTGGCGGGGCGATTTAGGGTTTCGGAGAGGGAGAGAGATCCGAATAACGGGAGGTCTATTTATAGGCATAAGTGGAGCTAGGAGAGTCCAAATGAGGTGCGGTTTTCGGCCACGCGATCATGATCGAACGCTCTAGGACATGGAGCAGAGTTTGGTGGGTTTTGGGCCAAATTAGAGGGGTGTTGGAAACGGCCAAACGGAATAACGGGCCGTTAATGGGTATAAAGTGATACACTGTTCATTACGAGCCAGTTTCACCACATGCCGTTAATGGGTGTAAAATAATACACTATTCATTATGGGCCAGTTTCAGCACGGGCCGCTAATGGGCCAAGAGTTACAAAGGGCCTCATATGGGCCAAAAGACGTCATGGGCTACACATGGGCCAGAAGTGAAAATGGGATGGAATCATATTCGATAGCCCAGATGACGCTACTGGGCCTAATTCGGATAGGGTGTAACAGGCCTTGGGTTAGCGGGCCGTAAATGGGCTATATGCGAACATGCCGTTAACAGGCTTTCCATGGGCCGGGCCGCCAGCTTTTGACCAAGTCAAATGGGCCGGCCTTTTCACAGGAATGGGCCACTGTTGGGCCGTGCCATGTGTCGACATATCATAGGCGCCTTCTGTCCAGTGAGTGGATGACATATGTCCCAACGATGAGCCGACACGTGTTTCCTCTAGCCAATGATGATTTTACATGTGGAAAATCCCCATTGGTCGGGGCTGTTAACGAGTTATCGGATCCAAAACCTGACCCGATAGCTTAACGGCGTTCCGTTATGGTGGATGCCACGTGTCAGGCACCCTTGACGAAAGCACTTCTGTGACGCGCGATTTATTGTCATGGATGTGGACACTTCCGTGATGATAATTTTGGTAATGGAACACTTCTACGACATCACAGGTATGACTATCTTGTGACAAACACGTATCATCACGGAAGTGTATTTTTTTGTAGTGTTGTCAACCCTCAACAACTTTTATTCATCATACTCTTTCTATGTGAGCTCATTAGTCTCCATAAGACTCATATGATCTCTTTGTTTCTTTATATTTCTTTCTCTTTTCTTTTATTCCCTTAGGGTCATGGTAAAATAATCAAGCCCTTGACTCAACACTAATCTTTATTATATATCTCACGGACTCAATTACATAGAAGGATAAATAAAGCAAAACTCATGACTAGATCATACTAAGAACTTTTATTCTACTAGATCAAGATATTACCAAAAGGATCAAACCAAGAAAAACGGTAAAGATAAAAGTGATGGTGATACGACACCGGGGCACTCCCACAAGCTTGGCAGTTGCCAAGTGGAGTGCCCATACCCATGTGATTATGTCTGCTTTGTTTGTGAAGAAGGTGGGGATGTTGATGATGGATAGTCGCACATCAAGCGTAGGAGGTCTAACTTGCGGATAATGCCCTTGAGTGCGATGATATGCTCCTTCAACAAAATATTTTCACGTGTGAGATACTTATTTTGTATACGAGCTAACTCAATCATCTTGAAAGCTTCGATTTCTGTTGGGGTAAGAAGATTGTGATCCAGTTGAAAGGTGTCTTCTGTTGCCAGAACTTGGTCCTCCATGGCCTTCTTGATCCCGTCATCCTTGTTGATCTTCATAGGTTCTTCTCTCTTCATCTCTATCTTCATTAGCCAAGCATCGTTGCCCTCATGGTTGGAGGAGGCGGGAGACGACATAGTGCTTGGCCTTGACAACCCTGACAGAAAACAGCTCGAAACAAAGACAAGAGATTTTTGCATGATACAGGAGTCAAAACCCCCGGGAGATTATATAATGAATTTTTTCTGACCAAAATACGTGTCGTGTATGAAAACGGAGTCCGAAGAGCACACGAGGTGCCCACGAGGTAGGGGGCGCGCCCTCCACCCTCGTGGAGCCCTCGTGTCCTTCCCAGACCGCTGCTTATTTTTCTATTTTTCTAAATATTCCAAAATGGAGAAATATTGCCTTAAAAACTATTTTGGAGTCGGTTTACTTACCGTACCACATACCTATTCCTTTTCGGAGTCTGAAACGCTCCGGAAAGTGTCCCTTATGTATTCCTCCGGGGTTACGATTTCAATAACATTGGTTTCAACATTTATGGGATTACCTGAGATATAATGTTTGATTCTTTGACCATTCACCACGGATTTGTGCCTTCGAAGTTGTTGATTTTTATGGCACCGGAAAGGTAGACCTCCTCGATAACGTAAGGACCTTCCCATTTAGAGAGAAGCTTTCCTGCAAAAAATCTTAAACGAGAGTTGTGTAGCAATACATAATCACCTACATTAAACTCATGCTTTTGTATCCTTTTGTCATGCCATCTTTTAACTTTTTCTTTAAACAACTTGGCATTTTCGGAGGCTTGGATTCTCCATTCATCAAGTGAGCTAATATCAAATAACCTCTTCTCACCAGCAAGTTTAAAATCATAATTAAGTTCTTTAATAGCCCAATAAGCCTTGTGTTCTAGTTCGAGAGGTAAGTGACATGCTTTTCCATAGACCATTTTATACGGAGACATGCCCATAGGATTTTTATATGCAATTCTATAGGCCCATAATGCATCATCAAGTTTCTTGGACCAATTCTTTCTAGACCTATTAACAGTCTTTTGCAAAATTAGTTTGAGTTCTCTATTACTCAATTCTACTTGACCACTAGATTGAGGGTGATAAGGAGATGCAATTCTATGATTAACATCATATTTAGCAAGCATTTTACGGAAAGCACCATGAATAAAATGTGAACCACCATCAGTCATTAAATATCTAGGGACTCCAAACCTTGGAAAAATAACTTCTTTAAGCATTTTAATAGAAGTGTTATGATTAGCACTACTAGTTGGAATAGCTTCTACCCACTTAGTAACATAATCAACAGCAACTAAAATATGTGTATAACCATTAGAGGAAGGAAAAGGTCCCATATAGTCAAAGCCCCAAACATCAAAAGGTTCAATAACAAGTGAATAATTCATAGGCATTTCCTGACGTCTACTAATATTACCAATTCTTTGACATTCATCACAAGAGAAGACAAACTTACGGGCATCCTTGAAGAGAGTAGGCCAATAAAAACTAGATTGCAGTACCTTATGTGCAGTTCTATCTCCAGCATGGTGTCCTCCATAAGCTTCAGAGTGACACTTGCGTAGGATCTGTTCCTGTTCATGCTCAGGTACACAACGTCTAATAACACCATCTACTCCTTCTTTATAAAGATGTGGGTCATCCCAAAAGTAATGCCTCAAATCATAGAATAAAATTTTCTTTTGCTGGTATGTGAAACTAGGTGGTATAAACTTAGCAACAATGTAATTAGCATAATCGGCATACCATGGAGCAGTATGAGAAGCATTTATGACATGTAATTGCTCACCAGGAAAGCTATCATCAATAGGTAGTGGGTAATCAAGCACATTCTCTAACCTAGACAAGTTGTCTGCAACGGAGTTCTCAGCTCCTTTTCTATCAACAATATGCAAATCAAATTCTTGTAGCAAGAGAACCCATCTAATAAGTCTAGGTTTAGCATCTTTCTTTTCCATAAGATATTTAATAGCAGCATGATCGGTGTGAATAGTTACTCTAGAATCAACAATATAAGGTCTAAACTTATCAGAAGCAAATACAACTGCTAAGAATTCTTTTTCAGTAGTAGCATAATTTCTTTGAGCATTGTCTAGAGTTTTACTAGCATATTGAATAAAATTTAGTTTCTTATCAACTCTTTGTCCTAGAACAGCACCTACAGCATAATCACTAGCATCACACATAATTTCAAAGGGTAAATTCCAATCAGGTGGCTGAACAATAGGTGCAGAAATAAATGCTTTCTTAAGTATTTCAAATGCTTCTACACAATCATCATCAAAGACAAATGGTATATCTTTTTGTAGTAAATTAGTCAGAGGCCGAGAGATTTTTGAGAAGTCCTTAATGAACCTCCTATAAAAACCGGCATGACCAAGGAAACTTCTTATACCTTTGATGTCCTTGGGACATGGCATCTTTTCAATAGCATCAACCTTGGCTTTATCAACTTCAATACCTCTTTCAGAAACTTTATGCCCCAGGACAATACCTTCATTAACCATAAAGTGGCACTTTTCCCAATTCAAGACAAGATTAGTTTCTTCACATCTCTGCAAAACTCGATCAAGGTTGCTCAAGCAATCATCAAAAGAAGATCCATAGACGGAAAAGTCGTCCATGAAAACCTCACAAATCTTTTCACAGAAGTCAGAGAATATGGCCATCATGCATCTTTGAAAGGTAGCAGGTGCATTATATAAACCAAGAGGCATACGTCTATAAGAAAAAGTACCAAAAGGGCATTTAAAAGTAGTCTTTGATTGATCTTTGGCTGACATAGGTATTTGAGAGAAACCAGAATAACCATCTAGAAAGCAAAAATGTGTATGTTTTGACAATCTTTCTAGCATTTGATCGATAAAAGGTAAGGGGTAATGATCCTTTTTAGTGGCCTTATTTAATTTGTGGAAATCAATTATCATCCTATAACCTGTAATAATTCTTTGAGGAATCAATTCATCTTTATCATTAGGAACAACAGTAATACCTCCCTTCTTAGGGACACAATGGACATGGCTTACCCACTGAATATCAGCAACGGGATAAATTATACCTGCCTCAAGGAGCTTTAGTATCTCCTTTCTTACCACTTCTTTCATTTTAGGATTCAGCCGGCGTTGATGATCACGAACTGGTTTAGCATCTTCTTCCAAATTAATTTTATGTTGACATAGAGTGAGACTAATGCCCTTAAGATCATCAAGAATATACCCAATAGCAGCACGGTGCTTCTTTGGAGTTTTCAATAATCTCTCTTCCTCACGCTCTGAAAGGTTAGCACTAATAATAACAAGATATATCTTTTTCTCATCAAGATAAGCATATTTAAGAGTATCAGGTAACGGTTTAAGCTCAAACACGGGATCACCCTTGGGTGGAGGAGGATCCCCTTGGATTTCAACAGGTAAATTGTTTTTCAGAATAGGTTCCTGTTTAAAGAATACTTCATCCAATTCCCTTCTTTCATTCATAGACATATCATTTTCATGGTCTAGCAAATATTGTTCTAAAGGATCACTAGGAGGTACGGCAATAGAAGCAAGACCAATAATTTCATCCTTACTAGGTAATTCTTCTTCATGGTGTTGTCTACTAAATTTAGAAAAATTAAATTCATGAGTCATATGATCTAAACCGATAGTAACAACATCTCTTTTGCAATCTATGGTAGCATTAACAGTATTTAAGAAGGGTCTACCAAATATAATGGGATAAAAGCTATCTTGTGGGGAACCAAGAACAAGAAAATCAGTAGGATATTTAGTTTTCCCACACAAGACTTCAACATCTCTAACAATTCCCATTGGTGAAATAGTATCTCTATTGGCGAGTTTAATTGTGACATCAATATCTTCCATCTCAGCAGGTGCAATATCATGCATAACTTCTTTGTATAAGGAATAAGGTATTGCACTCGCACTAGCACCCATATCACATAAGCCATGATAACAGTAATCTCCTATTTTAACAAAAATAACAGGCATGCCTACCACAAGTCTAGGTTTATCTTTATCACGGGGTTTAGCAATTCTAGCAGTTTCATTACAGAAATAAATAACATGCCCATCTATATTATCAGACAAGAGATCTTTAACAATGGCAATATTAGGTTCAACTTCAACTTGCTCAGGAGGTGTATATGTTTTAATATTGTTTTTACGAACCATAGTTGAAGCTTTAGCATGATCCTTTATCCTAACAGGGAAAGGTGGTTTCTCAACATAAGAAGTAGGAACAATAGGATCATTATAAGTGATAGTATTTTCTTCAACTTTAATAGGTGCAGCTACTTTTACTTCTATGGGAGGATGATATTTAAACCACTTCTCCTTGGGGAGATCAACATAAGCAGCAAAAGATTCACAGAAAGAAGCTACTATCTCAGAGTCAAGTCCATATTTAGTGCTAAATTTATGAAAAATGTCGGTATCCATTAAATATTTAACACAATCAAAACTAGGTGTCATACCTGACTCCTTACCATTGTCGAGGTCCCAATATTCAGAGTTGCGTTTAATTCTATCCAATAAATCCCATTTGAATTCAATAGTCTTCATCATAAAAGAGCCAGCACAAGAAGTATCAAGCATGGTGCGATTGTCGGATTTCGGGTTCCGGCAGACCCTTGAGGTTCGAACAGTGGGGTGCACGCGAAGATTTCGCCTCCTACCTACCTGCACCCCTCCGTCACGCTAGGATCTAAACTATGGGAAGAACATCACAAGAGACACAGGGTTTTATACTGGTTCGGGCCACCGATGTGGTGTAATACCCTACTCCAGTGTGTGGTGTGGTGGATTGCCTCTTGGGCTGATGATGATGAACAATACAAGGAAGAACAGCCTCGCGAGGGTCTGTTCTTGGCCGGGGCGATGAACTGCTAGGAGGAGTTCAGTCGCCTTTCTCTTTCTCTCTCTCTCTAACCGACCGCCCCCTGCTATGTGGGTGGCTGGTCCTATTTATAGAGGCCCTGGTCCTCTTCCCAAATATCGAGCGGGAAGGGAGCCAACAATGGCGGGCTAATTTGAAAGGGGCAGCAAGTATCAGCTATCCTGACAAAAGTAGTATTCGCCTGCGCAAAGCTTTGGTGATGACGCCGTCTTGGGCTCCACGGTGACCTTCATCTCGTAGTCCTCCTGGTCTTGGTCTCGTTGCACCAAAATGGCAACCTTTTCCTGATGCCTCGGTACTCCGCGGCTGCGCTTGCCCCCTTTGCACCAAAGAGGAAAGGAGGACGCCGCGCGGCTGGCACCCGCCTGGCGCCCTGAGTCGTCATGGCTTGCATCACGGGAACCTCACGAGGTACCCCGCCTTGATTTCTCCGCCTTCTCGTGAGCCAGCCTGACGAGGCCGTGCCCGAGGAAGCTCCGCGTCGTCCGCCCCGCGAGGCTTGGCCCCTCGCGAGGGTCTTGGGTTTGTGTTGGTGAAGACGGGCCGTGATGGGGCCCCCTTTTGAGCCACGCCGCAGGCCGCAGGCAGGCAAGTCTGGGGACCCCCGTTCCCAGAACGCCGACAGAAGCCCCCGGGCCCAAGGTGCGCCCGGACTTGGCCGTTCAGGGAGGCGGAAGGGCAAGAGCGAAGCGCCGCGGGGCCTAACAGCCTGCAGCCTTGGGCGACGCGTGGCAGTCGATTGGACGTGGGCGGCACTGTTCCCCCATGCCCTCCTTATTTTGCGCCATGCTAGGCGGGCCCGTAGTCGTACACAGCCGTTCCCTTTTCTGTTGATCGAGTGCGCTCTGTCCTTCCTCCGCTCGAACTCCGGCTTCTGTTTTCAACCTGATCTCGAACCTCCCTCCCCCCTTCCCATCGCCATGGCTCCGACGAAGAAGGAGAGAGGGAAGAAACCCGTGTCTCCGCCTTGCCCGCGACCGTCGGCGGCCCCCGCCGAGGGCTTGGGCAAGGTCAGCTTGGCTCTGGCCACCATCTTCAATGAATGCGGGAGGACGATTGCCTAGCCCGCGTCCCACTTCTCCATCGACAGGACATCCACTGAGGTCCCGTATCTTGCCGACACCCTGTGGGCGGGTCTGGTTCCTCCCTTTTCTGACTTCTTCAACGCCGTGCTTTCCGACTATCAGATCCACATGATGCATCTAGGTCCTGAATCAATCACCCTCCTTTCGGTCTTCGCCTTTGTTTGCGAAGCTATGGTGGGCATCCCTCCTTCGGTTGCCTTGCTGCGCCACTTCTTCTCGTTGCGTCTTGTCGACCCTACCCACTGTTGGGCTTGCGTGAGATTCGTTGCCGCGCCTGAGATGGCGGCCTCTGGGATTGACTTCAAGCTCCCCCTGCCCACGGTTGGGTTCCGCGAGCGGTGGCTGTATGTGGACGCAGGGGTACCCAGCCACCTGCTATTAGAGCCGACCTCACCTGCCGCCCCCGATTCGGGCTGGGGCCAGGAGACGCTTGAGATCTCCCGGCTCGTCTTCATCTGGCGCCGCTTCGCGCTCTTGAGGTCGCTTGGCGTGACAGCGCCCAAGGTGGTGAAGGAGTTCCTGCTATGCCGCGTTGCTCCTCTTCAACGCCACTCTCGCCAGATGTGGGCCTTCCGTGGGGGCGAGGATCGTATGAGGCTCCAGGAAGAGGACCTGACTCCTGAGGTGCTAAGGACGGCGCTCTTGACCCTGGATGGGGACCCCAACTGTAACACCCTCGATGCGACTATATCTCCCACGTGTCGAGGCACGACTTAGAGGCATAATCGCATTGACGGCATATGTCGCAAGTTAGGCAATCTTCACAACATCCCATGTAATATGATAATAAAAAGGGGAGATAACATAGTTGGCTTACACTCGCCACGTCAATCAAGTACATAAATAACATTACATCATCCAAACACTCATGGCCCGACTACGACGCCAAAATAAAAGATAACCCAACAAGCGACACGGTCCCGATCACCCCCAACTGGGCACCACTACTGATCATCAGGAAAGGAAACATAGTAACATTGAGAGTCCTCGTCGAACTCCCACTTCAACTCAAACGCGTCACCTGGAGTGGAATCATCGGGCCCTGCATCTGGTGTAATAGTAATCTGTGAGCCACAGGGACTCAACAATCTCGCACCCTCGCGATCAAGACTATTTAAGCATATAGGTAAGGCAAGGTAAATATAGGTGGAGCTGCAGCAAGCGACTAGCAAAAATATGGTGACTAACTTATTCGCAAAAGAGAGCGAGAAGAGGAGGAAAAGCGCGAGCGAGAAACTAGAGAACAACCTGCGCAAACATTACTCCAACACCGTGTCCACTTCCCGGACTCCGCCGAGAAGAGGCCATCACGGTAACACACTCAGTTGATTCATTTTAAATAAGTTAAGGTTCAAGTTATCTACAACCGGACATTAACAAATTCCCATCTGCCCATAACCGTGGGAACGGCTTTCGAAAGTTCAAATCCCTACAGGAGAGTCCCAACTTAGCCCATGACAAGCTCTCATGGTCAACGAAGGAATAGACCTCCTCCCAAGAAGTTCCGATCAGACTCGGTATCTCGGTTCTTCAAGACATTTCGACATGTTAAAACAAGACCAGCAACACCGCAGGAATGTGCCGACAAATCCCAATAGGAGCTGCACATATCTCTTTCTTAGGGCACACTCAGATTGTCCTAGGTACGGGTAGGCCAGCCCAGAGTTGCCCCTGGTGGCCACCGGCAGCTGACAGGTAGACCAACACTCAGAGGAGCACTGGCCCGGGGGGGTTAAAATAAGATGACCCTCGGGCTCCGAAAACCCAAGGGAAAAAGAGGCTAGGTGGCAAATGGTAAAACCAAGGTTGGGCATTGCTGGAGAAGCTTTATTCAAGGCGAACTATCAAGGGGTTCCCATTATAACCCAACCGCGTAAGGAACGCAAAAACCGAGAACATAACACCGATATGACGGAAACTAGGGCGGTAAGAGTGGAACAAAACACCAGGCGAGAGGCCGAGCCTTCCACCCTTTACCAAGTATATAGATGCATTAAGATAACATGGCAATATAATGATATCCCAACAAGTAAATAAATGTACCGACAAGGAACGACCTCCAATCTTCACCTGCAACTAGCAACTCTATAAGAGGGGCTGAGCAAAGCGGTAACATAGCCAATCAACGGTTTGCTAGGACAAGGTGGGTTAGAGGTTTGACATGGCAATTTGGGAGGCTTGAAAACAAGTGGTAGGCATCGTAGCATTGGCATAGCAAGAGAGCGAGCACACTAGAACAACAAAGATACTAGTGATTTCGAGGGTATGATCATCTTGCCTGCACAGTTGTCAGAGTTGACTGGATCCTTGAAAGCAAACTCAACGGGCTCCTCGTTAGCGAACTCGTCTCCCGGCTCTACCCAAACAAGACAAACAAGCAACAAGGGCACAAATCAACCACGTGCAAGGATCAAACAAGATGATGCAAATATGATATGCTATGCGGGATGCAATGCGGGATGCATATGCAAGATATGACAGGAAATGCAAGATCCTTGCCTCAACTTGGAAATCCAAGTGTGCCACTGGAAAGATGAGATGAAATCGCTTGAAAACAATATAAAGAACACCGGATCGGAGTTACGGTTTGGAAATGGCAAGCGATTCAAAATTGACACCGGTCTGCGATTTACAGCAAGTAGCCATCTAAATGCAATGAGATGAACATGCTACAGCACCCAAATATGACAACAAAAAACATGGCAGGGTTGCATTCATGATGCTTAACAAAAGTCTAGCACTAAGCTACGGCCAATTCATCCATTAACAGGTTCAAACAATCATGGCAAAAATACATATGACAAACAGGTTTCAGACTTAGTGAAATTAACACTTGTCTGGAATTTCAGATCAGGTAGCACACTTCGGAGCATCAAAACTACATGCTACCGGACCTTAACATGGCAAAGTAAAGCATGGCATGGAGCTACTCAAAGATCTTAACAAAACTCCCTTAGTGACCTTGAGCTAAAATTGATTAGAAAATGCAATTGCAAGCATGTGAACATGGCAGAAACATAATCAGTTTTTCAGACTTAGTGAAAATTGGCACATGCTGAAACATAACTCAAGTAGGCATGCTTACGAGCTCTATGCACTCACTACGGTGCACGTCATGATAAGCTAAGCATACACCCATCAAGAATACACAAAATGCAAGCTATACATGGCAAGAACAATAGCATAGCATGCACGGATCAACTACAACATCATCAGCAAAATTGCAAACAAGTTGACAATCTGCCCAGATTCACAAAGTAGCAAAAGTAGAGCTCGATTGACTCAAGTTAGGATGCTCCATAATTGCAAACAAAGACATGGATGGATAGAGCACTGCAAGAATAATAGAACATCCTTACTGTTCATTCTCAAAAGAGGCACGGATCACTAGGAAACAACATGAACATATGGCATCATGAGATAAACAGATCAAGGACTTAGTGGAATTGCTAAGTCCCTGAAAACAGAATTACCAAGTGCACCACTTTGCAAGCTTGTGCTAGTCATCACACACATCACAGAAAAACATGGGTTGCACCTTTGGAAAGATGACAAAACCCTTAACAAAACATATGTAGAACTCAGGGGCATATCATGCACACAATAATCATGGCAAAAATGACAAAAAGCTAAATGGAGTAGCAGATCTGACAATTATCTCAAGTAGCCCTCTTCTAACAGCATTTCGGGCATCACGATGAGCTCAAGTTGAAATGATACAATGAGATGAAATTATATACTCTCTAAGATGAACAGTTTGATATGCTATATGCCCAAATCGGAGCTACGGATGCAAAGTTACGAGGCTATGAACATGAGCACATGGATCTGGAATTTCGAGGACTTAGAAGAAAAACAACCTCCAGATCTAGGGTTTACTGTTCACGGCACGCGAACCAAGGTGGTGGCGCTGCTCGCCGGGGAAGCTCGTCGGCATCGATGGCCGCGGTGGCCGGACCTTGAGGTGGCGGGTAGGGGCGCGGGCCCGGGCGTCGATGGAGGCCGCGGTCGAGGCAGGAGGAGCCGGGCGGAGCGGCGCGGCTGCCGGCGTCGTTGAACGCGGGCGGCGGCGACAAGGTTCGGCGGCCGAAGCGGGGCGGCTTGTCGGAGCGCGAGGAATGGGGCGAAGCGAGCGGCTGCGC